>NC_035446.2:127579050-127836747 GCF_002127325.2 Helianthus annuus | reverse complement strand
AGCCGCGTTAAGGCGCGCTTCGGTGTCCACGTCACGAAACCCGGATCGCTCTTCAGTGTAACCGCCTTCAGACATGACGTTTATGTGACCGATACAGCGGCTGTAACCAACTTTAAAACCGGCATCGCAGGCACGTTCCTTGACCAAGTCCAAACCAGTTGCGGTCTCAGGTGCATCCATGATAGCCTGAACAATCTGCAATAAAAGGATGATAAGACTCACATGCTAATCCAAGCAAATATAAAGGCAAGGGATACTTACACGCGCGATACCGTGACTTCGCATCCATTCACGGTCAGCCTCCAGTTGGTTAAACGAAGAGGTCAGAGCATCTCTGGCCTCAACAGCAGCATTAGCCCGCTCTTCCGCTGCAGTCATGCGGGCTGTGAGGTCACCTCCCGGGTCTGAACTTCAGCCTTTCAAAGAGCAATAAACAGTTCACAAAATCAGTAAACATTCTCAAAAGGCGAAAAGATAAATACAACAGGAATAACGAATTATACCTGAAGGCTAGCAACAACTTGATCCAAACGGGTGCGCTCAGCATTCGCCTCTTCAAGAGCCTTAGATGAGCGACTCTCCCTCTCTTTGGCCTCCTCAAGGGCCTTTGCAGCACGAGCCCCCGCTTCCTTGGCCTCTCCAAGCGCCTTTACAGCCCGGGCCTCCGCCTGCTGCGCTTTAACCGCAATCACCTCAGCTGCAGCCTTCTCTTTGCCCAAGGCAACGTTCGCTGCCTTGGCATTCACCAACTCCTGACGAGCACGAAACAGATTTTCATTCTTCTTAGCCCAAGATTCATTCCACTTCTTGCGCACATTGGAAAACTTTTCGTTCCAACTCTTGCGCATCAGAAAGTAACTTGGCAAGAGTACGAATCTGTTTCAGCTCAGCAGTTGCAGCCCACTCTACAGTCTATTTCTGCTTATCAAAAGCAGCTCTATCTCTTTCAAGCTGCTCCGCACCCGCACGAGCAGCCTTCACCAGCTCTTCTGCTTCGGCCCGCAAGCGAGCAGCTTCCTCCTCCCTGCGGCCTAACGCCTTGTAATCTTCTAAAATGGCGTTCGCCACTATGGAACTTCCTACTAGCATGGTAGAAAGTTGGTTGATGCGCAGCTCACGGGGTGCAGAACGGGCACGTTCAACTTCAAATGAGGTGCCCAGACCACCCAGAATCTCTTTGCACGCAGAGGGGTCGTTGGAAATATCATCCCCCTGCATAACAGTCCAGGGGGGTCGGTGATAAACGGTACTTCGACCCTGGGTATAGGTGCGGTAATAATACTCCAATTCAGACTCCCCAGGCTGAATTGGAGGCCCATGATAACCCGCACCACCGGCAGACGAACCGGTAACCTTCTCACCAGCAGAAGATTTCTGCGGCTCAGCATCAGTTTTTTGCGGCTCTGCATCAGACTTTTGTTTCCCAGAATCAGAAAACGGTAGATCCAAATTATCACCCTCATTGGGAGAGATCAGATTGTTGGAGGAATCAACGGTATCAAAAATCTGGGTCGCGACCTTCTCCGCAGTACCCTCCGCTTGCACGATTGGATCAGGCACCACCTTGACAAAAGGCGCCGAAGGTTCCTTAGACACCCCCGCACCCGCACCCATGGTGTGCGGGGGAGACGAAGGAGCATCAAAGATAGAAAAATCTTTATCTTGAAGCTCTGCAAAACAAAGTCAATAGCTATCAAAAAACAAGTTGTGCATAACACTTGAGACAAGCTATAAAACACTTACCAACAGTAACCGCAGGTTTCTTTGGTGTCGGACCAGTCCTCTTAGACTGCAACCTCCGACGTTTCGGTTCACCGGCACCAGCGGCCGTCTCCTCTACTTGCCTCTTCCCACCGGCAGACTGCGAACCTGCAGCGGTTCCACCCGCAGCTGCACCCAAACCCTCAAGGGTATCAAATACTATCACGTAATCCATGTATCTACGGAAAGAAGAGTGAGAGATACCTGCCGCTTGCGGCACCAGATGAGGCACAACAGTAACCTCTGGTATTTTCTTCTGGCGAAAGCGCACGCCTTTCACCACCTGTTTCTTGGGCACACCCTTCGCGTCAGAATCCCCTAAGGCCCCAAGATCACCTGTATGGAAACCATCCAAAAGGTGGGTCAGTGAAACCATTTTCGTTATCACAAGTAAAGAGAATCCCTAAATGTACCTTTGCCTCGCGGCAATTCAACTGCCAACGCGGCCTCAGTAGTCACCTGGAAGTTATCTCGGATGATGACATTAAACCCATCCTCATCATCCGCACAAGCAACTATTTCAACCTTGCCCTCAAAATCTGAAGCAAACATCCTCCATAGGGCAGCATCCTCTGATAGCAAACTTGCAAGTCAGTAACGCATAAGGGTATAAGGAAAATCGAACAAATGAAAAGTACATACCACCACTTTTCTCCCGCACCACGGGCCTTGACTTCTTGTTCATCCTTGTCAGCATCATGCGCAACACCCACAGCTGTGTGTTGCTCAGCTTCACCCACTCAATGGTTTGCAACTGCGGAAACCACTCCACCGTCTTTACACTAGGGACTGCAATGGTTTCCGTTATGATCGTCTCGGTCACATTCTGAAACGTCATATTCGCAACAACTGCAGCAGCCTTGATATAAAAGAACTTCATTTTCCACTTCGTGATACCCTTGGGAGGAGTCATCAGTTTGGGACTGCCATCCCGTTGACGGAAAGAAAAGAACCCCAAGGATACCGTCATTTGATAAAAACGTCGGAAATCTCCAACAGAAGGCTCTATGCCAAGAGCACGAAAAGTTGATTCAAAATTTCGAATCCGGATCATACCAAACGGACTCAGTTGGGAAATGTGGATCTTGTACCACTCCAAAACCTCAACAACGAATACAGTCAAAGGAAACCGGAGGTTACAGTCACCAAAAAAATCTGCCCACATAGAAATGTAACCGGCCGGAGCATCGGCACCGGTCTCACCCTCCGATGGGTAAAGTGTCACACCCCGATTTCCACGTGTATCACCGGTGGGCCCGGTGGGGATTACCGTGACGTAGTTGGCTGCAATATAGTCAAACCACACAATTATATAAATGCACAGCGGAAGCTTTAAAGATAAATATATACTTCAACCTCTGGTAGTAATATCAAATATATTACAGAAGTCGAATGTATCCACAGCGGATCAAAATAATAATAAAATATTGTTCATTCAGATACGGCATCGAGTTTGCGAGACTATTCGTGATGCCTAGGAAGCTATTACCAGCCCATTTCGTATAGTACCTGCACTTAATCTTTTGGGGAAAAATACGTCAGTTTACACTGGTAAATACGTTCAACTGACACATTTGAAAATGTTTATTAAAATTGATTTGAATGCACAAGGCACAAACTCTTTTATAACTTGGGAAAATTATTAAAATCTTGTGAACGTATTACATGTTCTTTTATGCGTTCAGTAGCCCGGGTCGTGCCGGGTTAAAGATTTATAGACACACCACATTGCGTAAAACCGTAGTATAAAAACCAACGGCTACGTCTTTTAATTTAATGTCGACAATGTATACCGGGTGTTCGCCTACATCGGGATGTCGATGGTCGTGGCCATTTCGTAAAATGATGCCAAGGATATCCGGGACAACGGTCATTAAACCCCCCAAAGGCTTTTAAGAAACAAAACTGTTTAAATGAGCCGATCATATTATTTAATAACCACCTAAGCGATGGAAAAATATAATGCTCAATCAAGCGGTATTAACATACCGTAACCCAAGCCCGTATAGGGGAAATAAGTTAAAGTATTTACCTTTGCAAGTATTATTCCTTAGTTTGATTAAATCACCGATAGCTTTTACTGGGCTCCTAATCTGGAACGAAGGTTTTAATTAACCTCTTAGAATCCTAACGGGTCTTTATATTGGCCGTAGCCTAGACCAGTTGGTTCCGGAATATAAATATGGTTTAATTGCGCGAAAAGGCGAAAACCGAGAATGGAATGTGATTCTGCCCCAAACAAGTTCAGAGACTTGTTTTATATGGGTTCAAGGTTCACACTCTGGATTTTGGGGTCAAAATAATATAGTTTGACCCGTATCGGCTAATTTATGAAAACTAGTTTCACAAGCCGAACCGTGTGCGCAATAGGCGAAACGGTTAACCATGAGAGTCTTACGCTTATTTCCTAAGTCAATATGCCTTAAAGAGGTTGTGGCATCAGTAGGATACCTTCCGTGATGCCCGTAACGAGTTTAAGTTAATATTACGCCCCGTAGGGGTTTTCCGGTCATTTTAAAGACTTTTAAAGAGCTTTTCGAGTTCTACAGGAAATCTGAGTTTCCCGAACAGTTTATAAAGTCTAAAATACTTTATTTATCATTTAAAATCAGTAGCAACTGGAATCGGGTCAAAAGACCTTGTAGAACTCAAGTTTTGGCCGAAAAGGGCATATTCGGTATTTACCGAACCGTAGCCATAACCGCAGGTTATGAGCAAGGTAAAAATTATTAAAAATCTTTAAAATTCCAAAAATATTATTTTATAACAGTAGGTAAAAGTTTTGGTGACGAAATCTTGGTTCAGATAGGCGTTATGCTAATTGCGCCGTTAATTACAAAAGTTTACTTTAATTGCGCTATTTAGCATAACTCTCATTCTAGACCTCGGATTGACGTGAAACTTTTAAGGACATGCTTATAATTTAATAAGCAAGGTTCTGGTCCGTTCGTGTGTCCGAAATACTTGTTTTATTTTCAAAATGGCGTTACGGTCAACTTTTAGGCGATTAACGGAAACGCGCAAAAGACTCGGATAACTCATGAACCAATCACAGAGGTTTATACCTTCATGTAACCTGGTCCTAAGAGAGTCCTAAGGCATATCTATACCACACTAAAACGGGTCAGAACTGAAGTCAAAGCAAAAGTCAAACTTTTGCGACATTCGGCTCCGAACCGATTCAATATAGCAAATGGTCGATTCAAACGAGCGCAAACAAGTTTATATACTTAATATCATGTTTTATGAGTGTCTAAACAGGTTCCATAGCATATACATTACAGATTATGCATAAATCGCAAAAATAGTTTTCTGTTGACTTTTTAACCGTTCGTTTGACTCGACATTTGAGCTAGTTAGAGTGGTGATCAGAGGGAACCCTTTTAGAGGTTTATTACCCACATTAATACCAACTCATAACTACCTTTGATTCGTCATAAGACAGAACCATCACGGATTTATTTTAAAGTCAAACCGTATTTACGACGGTTTGGTTTCTAGCTATTTACTAAGCATGAATTGAACTACAAAGGATCTAAGCAACTTACAGGAGTTGAGACTTGATTGTAGAACAAAGAAGAAGACTTGAAAGCTTTTGGAATGATCAGATGAGAGTGTTTGAGTTGTGATGAAAGTTGTGAGCATAAGCATGGTATTTATAGCCAAGGCCAAGCCCTTAGATCATTACACAACACTCTACAACTGATATGGGATGAATGGCATGTGTCCTAGAGGCTTATGGGTCGAGTAGGGGGCAACCATAACTCTGAAAAACCCATTACTTCATGTTTGGCCGCTTAAAACAGCCAACAGCCACATTTCTGTCGCTGGGCGCTGCTTACGGACCGTATGGCTTCGGCCTTGCGGTCCGTAAGCCATAGGCGGATCTCAGCAATCATTCCCCCTCCTTACGGTCTGTAAGGCATACCCTTTACGGTCCGTAAGGGGTTAAAATTAAATCTTTTTCAAATCTTTTTGTAATGATTAAAAATCTTGGTAATTAATTACCTGGCCCTTCGGGTTTGAAGGGGTAACTTTGCGATAAGGCCCTTGATTAATTACGATTAGGGACCTCGCGTTATTTACCCGTGTGGTTTGGCCCCTGGTTAATTTATTTATATTCCAGAAGGCCTTAATTTATATTATTGACGCTTTTACCCTTTTCCTACGAATTCGATCGTAACTTTCTTGTTTCATAATGAAACTTCGCGAAATTTATATATTACATTCTAGTGAGTGTATAACACTGTTACAAAGTTTTGGGAACGTTAAAGGGTCACTCAGAGGTATAATTTAAACATGTTGACACAGTTGACCCCTGTGGTTTGTAATCCCTCACTTTCTTCCGCGTTTCGCTTTCGTACGATCTATGATTTATTCGTTTGAAGGTATGAGCATCATTTAGGGTGACTATACAGTATTTTACCCTTTGTTAACATTTATAACCCTCGAATTTACATACTTTCAAGGTTTGTCAAATTTAGTCCTTTATTTAATATCAACGCCACGTGTAATCAAACGACACGTGTTAACACATCATTGGACACAAAAATTCGAGGTGTTACATAAAGGGCCCCATATTCTGGGGGCATCTGGACGTCAAGGATCAGACGATTGAATGACGACCTTGGCCACTTTAGCATCGGTAAACCACCACCGGGGGCCCCCCCTTCTTCTTCTTCTGCCACCACCGGTCGCGATGATTCAGGGTTTTCACCCTCAGCATGGTGAACATCAGATGGTTCAGCCATTAACAGAATGCAGGAAAGAAGACAGGGGAAACAAAACGAGTTCGAAAAACTCAAAAAACCTCACCGGAAACTTCAAACAATTGATCGGAGAAGACAAAGTAACTTTCTTTCTCTCACCGGGAAATTTTTGAAATTTCGAATAAGTGAGGGGAAACCACGAACGGTTTCCCTTTATATACCCATCGCAATTAATGCGGAGGGAGAAACTGAATCATCACGTTCAAAAAGAGCGAATTACGCGACACCACGTGTCAAGCGCCGTTTCCGCTGACGGTTACCACGCGCGCGTGGCCGCCCACGCGCCTGAAAAGAGAGACCTTTACACTCCTTGCTACAGTGCATTTAATGCCTCCGGCAGTGCAAATGTCCTTTCATTTCAGCACATGCCAGAATGATCTCACCAACTTCCACCAACTCACACGTGAGATCAGCCACGTATGCAACAAAAAGCGACTACATTATCCAATTATAAGCAGCATGCAGTTTCTCTGGTATACCGCACCATAACCCATACCGCATGTCGTTTTTTACATACCCCATAAAATAGCCAAAAAATTATATCTTTCTATGGTTAAGGAGTATAAACATACCGCACATACCCACGAGCACACGTGGAATATGCGAAGATGACACACACGAGCCCGTTCAGGTGTGTCAGATACTCAGAACCAGCGTTGTTCTTTGGACTGAACCGCATATCAGAAACAGGTAAACCGCATTGCCTTCATTCTCTTCAAGCTTCAAATCCCTCCTGTCCGGTTCACAACCACAGAGGGTGCATAAACAACTTCTTTAACGAGAAGAAGGAAGGGAATGTACGCGTACGCACATCAGCAACCCTGACTCCTGATCCTTCAAGAGCCATATCCGAGCAACACACCCGTTTCAAGCGAATATGGGGTGACAAAACCGCAGAGACTCATGAGTCGCTACGGATACAACCATAGCTTCCGCAAACGGTTGCTACGGAAGAGCTACAACTAAGTCTTCACATCGAGGAACGAAACTACTTCAAGGAAAACTCCTCGGTATTGGAGCGTGAAGGAAGGTGCCTAAGGAAGAGATGCGGACGAGATCCCTAATGATCATACGAGATCTTGTCGAACAACAAGCGATCGAATAAGCGGTAACAAGTCTGCTTATGACTTTGTTACCCTACTTGTAAGATGGATAGAATAAACAATGGTGGGCATTACCAGGCCTTGACCATGTTTATTTGACCATTATCCAGAATCACATTGTTCGACCAAACATGGCCAACAATGACGCAAGTACTTAACATTGTTCCCACAACCGTGGCCAACAATGTCAAGCAACGAGGTAACTGCAAAGGATGTGCGGTTACTAGAGAGCTAATTGGAAGAACATGAACACCCCACAAAAGGGATCATCATTTGATGTCCAATCATGACATCATAAAACTCTCTTCTTCATTCACCACTTCAAAGGTTGGTTCGAAGTTTGTGCACACCTTCAGCCAAACATCTCAGAGATTGGTTCGAAGTTTGTGCATACACCCAGCAAGGTCTCAAGGTTGGTTCGACACACCAACAGGTGGCACCCAACCAGAGGCTGAGAATTTCGCATCAGACGAAACATTCTCACCGGTACGGAAGAGGCATCAAATGACCCTTCCAGACCTCCAGCTTGATTTACAAAGAGCAAAGACCATCCACTTGGTCTAGAATCTTCTCCAGACTCCAAACTACCTTCTAAACACCATAGTTTAGTACTCCTCCCACATGCAACTTGCATATGGCAGCAACACTAGACTGGGGGGACTTGAAGTGTAACATCCGTCAAAAACGGATATCCGAAATTTTACCCGTTTTGAAATTCGGATCCTAACCTTGAAACCTCTGAAATTTTTTTCACGAATTTAATAAGAGATTTCATTTTAGTTACTTATTTAATTGGTTAGAAATTAAAATAGTTATTTAATTTAATTAACTTAAAAGGTTATACTCTATAATCTAGTTAGTCAAGTTCTAACTCAGTTGGTAGAGTTTTGCTAGTCAAGGGACCATTGATGTACACGATTGAAAGTTGTTTTTTTGTTTAAAAATAAAAAAAAGGGAGACAGCAGGTATCGAACCTGCGTCTACCCGGATCAGGTCGCGCACAACAAACCACTACAACAGCTGTAACTTTTGTTAATCAAACCTTCTCCGTTTCCATATATATCCAGTTTCCACGCCGAATTCTGTTTAAAACAGAAGCTTGCCGCCAACTGTTAACAGCGTATAACACACGAATTTTCATTTCCTTTTCCTTCTCGCTGATTTACCGGGATCAATATTCCGCGTTTCTATTCTCGGCTACAATCATTTCCGTGTTTCCTTGTATACAAATGTTGAACCTAGTCTACAAACAAACATCATTCATCCTCATCAGTTTTCGGAAACTTTTATATTTACCAAAGAAACAAGCATCGGAGAAATCTATATAAACAGGCCATAACACCTCTCGACCCCATACCTCTCTCTCTCACTCTCTGTTGATAACACCATCATCGGAGCGTTCGAAACCTTTATCCTACAACTTGAAGCCGCCGGAAAACCGTACGAGATCACGTTCGCTATCACTCGTAGATTGTTCTTATTGCCGGTGTCGATTCCGCAACATCACCGGACTTCGCCGGATAACCCGAAGCCAACCGGAGTCACGACGGAACTCGGTTCCTTTGTTTTGGTATACACTCCTGTCCTTTTTGTTCTTCGTTTTATTTAAGTCGATACACGTTCCTTTTAATGTCTTAACAGTACGTATATGTTGTTTTTATAATAAAGAAGATGAAGCTTTGAATCGAAGAAGTCATCGGACAATCGCGACGAAACCCGTTCCTGTACGTTTCGATATATTCCTTTTTCGTAAATCCGTTCGTCTTATTTCTTTTCTATTCGTAAACAAAATAAAAAAAAATCAAACTATTATTAATCATGCTTAAAATTTATAACAGTAGGAGTTCTGTGATTATGAAAGCTTGACAAAAAAAAAAGGAAAGAAAAGAAGAAACAGTTGTTCTGTCGAGATGTTTAAAGAAGATGGTGATGTTGTCATATGATAAATGAATTAATAATACAAATTTTCTATTCCTCTTTTATAACAAACTCTAAATTTAATTAATTATTAAATTATTTTAATTTTATACTCTATTTAATCAACTGATTCATAAACCTTAGTTATTAGAAATTATATCTAACTAGATTTTTTACCCGCCGCGCGTTGCGGCGCGGTGGCATAGAAGCACGACGTAAGTAACTCGACAGTGACGCAATTGCGATTTATTGTATATACAACGCCCGCCAAAATTCAAGATTGGTGTAGAAACATAAGTAACCCGAAATTCAAGATCGGTGTAGAAATGTAAGCAACTCCAAAATTCAAGATTGGATTAGAAATGTAAGCAAAAATGACGCAAGATGAGTGCAATGCTTAAGAATTACCATAAAAAAATTAACGTACGTACCGGCAGGCAAGAATCCATGAATGCCGCCTAATATATAATTTTGTTTCATGTAATTAACACAATTGCCTTTTAATGATTAGGCATGTTATATTATTCTAAATAAAGTAAATATATAAGTCACTTTACAGAATATATTGATATGAAGTAGCTTCTAAACTTGTAAATTATAATTTATTATTTGTAGCGAAAATTAAAATAAGCTAGAAAACGTATGGATTAATTATGGCATTAGCATCAACCCCCAAAACTTTTTCCTTGAGATAGTACATCTGTGTTCATCAAAATGGCATCTTCCTTTGAATGCCTTGACTACTGAAACACACACACTCGTCACTCTCTAACACTCACAGACACCATGAAGCTCACCCTCCTCCTATTTGTTTTACCCTTTTCAATATTTCTACTAACCTAGAGCTTGTGCTTCACAAATCTCACCCATTTTCCATTCTATACAACTCTTGGAGATTTATAGGTTTTCTCCCTTGTGTTGTTTAAGATGGAAACCTATTGTGTTTTTTTGTTTCATGAATAGTTTTGGTAGTTTAGGGTTTACAATCGCCACTGATAACACATAACCTGTTTTTGTTTTTGTACACATAATCATGAAGAATCAACCTTTTAAAGGTTAGTGCGCAGGAACAGCGACCACTACGTTTTAAGGAGTTTTTGATGATAATACCATTGAAGATGATGGCCGGCAATAATGAATGATTATTCAAAGGAAAAATCAACAGGTGTCAATAAAAGATGGAACAAATAGGCGCAATATGGATAAACCTGTGGTGGTGTTTGGCCTAACAAAAATGATAGTCATGTATCTATTGACATTGTTTGTGGATTCCGACCACCACTATAACCACAATTGCCAACACAACTACCGGCATCACCATCATCAAACTAACAAAAGAAAAAGAGAAAAAAACGAAAACAAATAAAACAACCGACTCAGATGTACAATCATCATCGGAGTAAAATAAAGAGGCTCAGATGTGACCACGGCTGCAACCAGAGTTGCCATGCCAAGTAGCCAGCCACCTTCATCGCCACAACAGATCTCAATACGTGAACTTTAAAGGATTCAAGGTAGAAGCAAAACAGAAACAACATCCAAACCCGCCGCCGCCATAGACGGTCGGATTCGTCGGCAACGGGAGCTAGGCAACAACCACCTCTTTCTCTCTCTAGAAACCCCCTAGGTCTCTTTCTCTTTCTGTTTTTCTCTCTACAAAATAACGCAGTCACACATTCATCGCCGCCATGGGAACGGCTGGTAATATCGCCAGAAAAAAGGGTACCAAAATCACATAAAATCCTTGTTTAGAGGGAGAGAGAGAGAGAGAGATGGGTTGAAGATGACATGAAGGGGTGTTCAAAACCGGATATCCGAAAATTTGGATATCCGAATTTCGGATATCCGAAATTTTCGGATACCAGATTTCACTATCCGAATCCATATCCGAAATTCGGATATCGAAATTTCGGATACGGATTCGGATAGTGAATCGGATAGTGAATCGGATATCCGAAAATCCAACTTTTTATTTAATTTTTATTTTTTTATTATTTTTTCATATTCGGAAATGGATATTTTAGATAGTTTCGGATATCCGAATATAAGTTTCGGATATTTTCGGATATTTCGGATAATTTTTTGGATATTTTCGGATATTTCGAATATATTTCAGATACTTCGGATATTTTCGGATATTCGGATATCCGAAAAAAAATGAAAATTAAATTTTCGGATATTTCGGATATCCGAAATATCTGAAAATTTTGAAAATCACTATCCGAATCCGAAAAATTCGGATATCCGATTTTTCGGATATTTCGGATTGGGATATCGGATATTTCGGATTGGGATATCGGATTGGATTTTCGGATACGGATAGTTTTGAACACCCCTAGGTGTCTGTATCTGCAAAGCAAAAGGTTTTTAAAACCTTCAAAATCAACGTGTCCAGCAAAAACAAAAGTAGGTAAGTACGTGTCAATCAACAAACCCATAGTTTTTAAGGTGGTATTAAAGGTACAAATTGTGAAGCATAAAATACCAACATTGTGAGCCAAAAAAACCATTAAAGCACCATGTACAATTAGGAATTGCATAAAGCAGTTGCTAATTCATAATATTTAATGTGTAAATATCAATTTGATTGTGACATAGGATAATCGCTCTCGTTCGATCTCATGGATTTCTCCAATCTTTACTCGTGCGTTATTACAAGAAATCGCAACGCTATCAATGTGAGTATACATGACCCATTTTCGTTTTACACTTTTGGGTGCAATATGTATTACATATCAAACATCACAACACATTAAACATTTTATGCACACTCATTCCATATTCTATGTGACACACTCTATTCATGTTAGACATGTTATGCTACTGTAAACACCTAATGACTATGTGTTCATTAACTTCGTACAAGCCTCCCCTAACAATGGTAGCGCTATAGGTTGAGAAACGCCCCTCCTGTTCTACGAGCAGGTATTGTTAGGTTAAACTATGTCAACCTACTCAAACTCGTTTGGGTACACTTTAATTGCGTTAAACTTTGGTTTGGGCACATAGAGTAACATCGTTTCGAGTATATATATATTGTCAATATGGTATGGTATTTCACATTTGGAATTGAGTAAACATTTTAAACATGTATATACTATGTATGAAAACTTGTATACTCGCCAACATGTTTTTGTTGACATTATTTTAATACATATTGCAGGTTGAAAGTACAAGATTCAAGAATCAAGCTAGGATGAACTCTAGAAACCCACATAACATTTGAATTATTGTTGAACAATATGTTGTATTGTTTGGAACTATGTATTTCACTTTAGAGTTTATGAAATGAATTAAATAAATTATTGTCACATTTAGTGTTATGTTGTTTTGAGCAATTTGTTCGTCTCATCCCGATGTTTCCGCCATCGGTTGGGGTGTGACATGAAGGGGTATGGTCCCAGATCTCGCGTCAGCATCGACCGCGAGTGACCATTACCCTTATCAAAACCCCCACTAGCTAACAACCTACTTGTGTCCGTGCGGGAACGCATCAACACAATGGTTGAATCCAATCTGTCCAGTAATGGAGGAGGACTTACCTGGAATATGAGAACGGTAGGGTGATGCGGCATAGCATCACATCTGGTGTATGAAAACGGAAGTATTCACAGCGACGCGGCCTGGCACCACGCCCAGTGAACACTTCTATCAATACAAGGAAGCTGCGACAGTCACCACAGTCGACGATGCGGCTGGCACCGCGTCTCGCGTATTTCTTGATCGCAAGCAAGGGACGCGGTAACATCAGATGTTACCGCAGGCAGCGATGCGGCTCGCACCGCATCCTATACGCCCAACAAGTGGGACTGACAACACAGTGCAAGTAGCACCAATGACAGTCATCTGTCAGGGCTACGTAAGCAACAGACTGACGTGGCGTAACCTCCACACCCGACAAGCCTGACACACCTGCAAAGGTGCAACATGTCGTCAGTCTGTCCATCATCCTCCTCCTTCACTCCTCGGCTATAAATACCAACCCCAAACCAGGTTTGAGGTATCTCTTCACAACTCCCTCACTACTACTACTATCATACTTTGCTTCCCAAGCAGATTACTGATTCTCACGCCGGAGAGTGGTAACAAGGAGCACCCCCCACCCCATCCTCCTTGTTACGAGTCACGGTTTGTTTCCTTGTGCAGGAGATCAACCCATCGATGATCCAGTCAGCGATCCTCGGGAGGAAGGGATTAACCCTTCTTGACGAGATCAGTGAGTTAACCCTACCCGGTTAACCATTGTTTCATTACCCCCAATGCGTCACGCTTTGGCCAAAGTGGGACGCTTTGGTACCAGGTCAACAGACAAGAACTGACAAACTCAGTCTTTATCTGTTGACTTTACATCAAAGCGTCTCGTTTTAGCCCAAACGGATGTAGAAATAAGATTTGGGTGTCTGAATATCATGGTAAAAAAGAAAGTTCCACGATGATTCCCCTCGGGTAGAAGCATAAAAAAAATAAATATTACCTTTTTTTAACAGGAATACGGTTTTTTTTTTTCTCGAACCGCAGTCATTTCATGTAATTAGATCGATTTCCCCATTACACAAAATAGGGTTTTGGGGTGCATTTGAGCTGCTACTCCATCTTTTCTCTAGAACTCTCTTCTTCATACCAGCTAATTACTTCAAAACAAACAACACCTGCTATCTATCTATCTGCTTCAACAATGGCGACCGTTATGCAGAAAATCAAAGATATCGAAGATGAGGTATCATCTCTATCATACTCTCCTATTCCCATTTCGCCAACCCTAGAAACATCGCTACACTTCGTAAAACCAATATTAGGTTTAGTAATCGAGTTTTTGTTTTCATTAATTTGTTTATCGAGCGATGTGATTCAAGTGTTGTTATCCGAAATTACCTATATGATTAACTAACTTAGATACACCAGTCAGTTATGCTGAAAAATGTGAATTTTTTTTTTTTTTTTTATATTTTTGGAGGATAATTATTGCAGTTTTGAGTTTGTTTGTGTAAATATTTTATAAAATCTGTATAAGAAAGTTTATGGTTGAGAACTAAGAGGTTTAATCTCAACAACTCAAGGGTACTGTAAGAGAAGAAGAGATGTATAGTTTTTTTTTTTTTTTAATTTGTGTATGTGTTAGAAATGTAGTGAAGAATGTTTGACTATTTGTGTTGTGAGAGCATCCTTAGTTTTTAATCCAATAGTTGTAGAACCTTAGCTATGTACATGTTAAAAACATGCTAAAAGATAGATTTGTTAAAGAAAGATACTAATCAAGCATCTGTACAAAATGGATCACATTCAAAAGATGTCATTGAAGAAGCAGTTGGACACAAATTTTCTTTTAACACCTTATAATTGATTTGTCATCCATCTTTGGTACCTAGTCGATCTAGGTTGGCCATTGGAAGAATAAACGTTAGTGGTCACTCGGATGTGTATGTTTTGATTTTATGGAGGGTAGATGTTAATAAAGAGCTTTTGTGTTGAGGTAATTCCTATACCTCAATAGGAGTAGTGCAAGGTCCTACATAGGGCACAAACAACATATTGCAGCTAATAAAAACTTTAATTTATAAGGAAGAATGTGGTTTGTTTTAGTTTTTGTAATATATAAGTCTATATTAACTGACCCATGGAATGTTTGGACATGTAAAAGAGATTAATTTTATAGCTTCCAAACTATTGCTAAATGGAAGCTACTGTTTGTTCCGTTGTTATTTATGGTATTTAAGCTGCTGAATGTGAACAAATACTATCTTTATTGTCCTTTTAGATGGCAAAGACCCAAAAGAATAAAGCAACTGCACATCACTTGGGATTACTGAAGGTACATATACAAGTCATTTACTTCATGTAAACTGCTTTTGGGCCAATTTTAGTTCATATTAAGTAGACATAGACGGGTCATTGGATTTGTGTTTTTTTAGGCTAAGCTTGCAAAATTGAGAAGAGAACTTCTAACACCTACATCAAAGGGAGGCGGTGGTGCTGGTGAAGGTTTTGATGTTACAAAAAGCGGTGATGCAAGGGTTGGTCTTGTGGGGTTCCCCTCTGTTGGAAAATCGACACTTTTAAACAAATTAACTGGAACTTTTTCGGAGGTACATATTTCATTGTTGGAAGTTAAATATGGATATACTTCAAAATTTGTTGTTGGCCCACCGAAGATATCAAGAACATCTTTACAAAATTAGAAACATACAAATGTATAGCTGACTCAGTTAAGAATATGGTTATTATTCAACTTACATTTGACATTCTAAAGGTAAACGGCCGTTTTATTTTGTTGTTGCCAGGTTGCTTCGTACGAGTTTACTACTCTCACCTGCATTCCAGGTGTTATCACATATCGAGGAGCTAAGATTCAGGTACTACTGTTTCTTTTTTACTTTTTTTTGTTTAGGCGTATTTTAGAAAAGAGATATATGAGTTCCAACATAAACTTTAAATAGCCTTAACTTCTGTAGATGTTGTAAAATATTTGTTATCTAGTGCAGCCTAAAATGACATAACTCTTGCAGTCCTGTGTTCTATGGTTTATTTCAGGCTTATATTGTTTTTAGTATTTATTATTTTTCTCTTTTGTTTGCAGTTGTTGGATCTTCCTGGTATCATTGAGGGTGCTAAGGATGGAAAGGGTAGAGGAAGGCAGGTAATCTATGATAAGTTTTTTTTTTAATCTGTTTGTTTCATTCAAGATTACTTTTTGAAGTTTTGGACTATCATTATACATATGTTGGTAGTTGTTGGGACTTTAATATGTTAATAATATATCGATAATTGCTCTTGCTAACTAGGTTATCAGCACGGCCAGGACATGCAACTGTATTCTGATTGTGCTGGATGCAATAAAGCCAATAACTCATAAACGTCTGATTGAAAAAGAACTTGAAGGGTTTGGCATTAGGTCAGTTTATAACTTAGTAATTTGCCCTTTTAATAGTTTCTTTTCACATAATCTTTTAATTTTGAGAAACCTTTAATAGAGAGGCGCTTTGTGATAATGTTTTCTCACAACTGTCTTATATTTTTTTTTGTTTTTATCATTCTGGTTGCAGGTTAAATAAGGAGCCCCCAAATCTGACCTTCAGGAAAAAAGAGAAGGGTGGAATTAACTTTACATCAACGGTTGCTAATACACATCTGGATCTTGAAACAGTGAAGGCAATATGCAGTGAATACAAGATACATAATGCTGATGTCACTCTTAGGTTTGATGCAACTGCTGATGATCTCATAGATGTTATTGAAGGGAGTAGGATATATACTCCTTGCATCTATGTTGTCAACAAAATAGATCAGATTACACTTGAAGAGCTGGAGATATTGGATAAACTTCCTCACTATTGCCCTGTTAGGTACTTATTTCAAGATACTTGTTATTGTTTTTTTTCCATTGTGGAAAAAATAATCAGGTTTTGGGTTAATGGGTTGTCATATTTAACTTTTTTAATAAATGAGTTGGTTTGACCTATTTAACCTGTTTAATTAAACTGGCCATGTTAGGTTGACCTGCAAGTGTTTATCCTGCTTAAGTAAATAGATTGACCCGCTAACATGTATGACCCTTAACACTCGTTTATTACAAACCCACCAACCCGTTTAACATGTTTACAACCCATCCACCTGTTTGGCATGTTTAGATATATGTGTTAAACATGGGATGAGCAGATTAGGCATGATTTACTAGAGTTGCATCTGTCTGAGGACATGGTCCAAGATAGGACTTCGTTGAGGCGTAGGATTAGGGTTAAGGACTTCTAGAGGATATTGCAGTAAGGTCTTAGGTGTATTTTAGGGACGTAGGTTTTTCTTATTTTTTAAGTGACTTTAACGGTGATTGACCTCTTGTGTTTATGCCCAAATGATGTTGTATGACATTATACATGATTTACATTATACTGTGCCACTCTGATCACTTTCTTGGTATAGGTGACTTCTTTTTTCTATATTCTTTGACTTGATGTGTTGGTATGTTGTTCGCTTTGGAGCCGTGGGTCTCTCTGGAAGCAGCCTCTCTATCCCTAGGGATAGAGGAAAGGTCTGTCTACATCCCACCCTCCCCAAACCCTATAAGTAGCTTTGCTATTTGTGGGATTTACTGGGTATGGTTGATTGATTGATCGATTGAGATATATGTGTTAAACGGGTTGTGCACATTACACGATTTTTAAGTGTGTTCGTGTTAGGGTTGATGTCTTTGACACGAAGAAATATACATGGCTTGTTCGCGATTGACACCTCGTTGCTTTTCATCATGATGGCATTCTTTTAAATTTCTGTGATGTGTTGCAGTGCTCACTTGGAATGGAATCTTGATGGTCTTCTAGAGATGATATGGGAATATCTGAATTTGACTCGTATTTACACAAAACCCAAAGGGATGAATCCAGACTATGAGGACCCTGTTATTCTTTCGTCTAAAAAGAAAACTGTCGAGGATTTCTGCTTTAGAATCCACAAGGACATGCTTAAGCAATTTAAGTAGTAAGTGGTTCATCCAAAATCATATAACAAGAAAATTAATTGATTGTTGATAGTGAGAACTCATATGAAGTTTTACATCTACTTTATGTATGCCTAATTTCACAATATTTTCATTCTAACATTTTGTCATTGGTCCCATACTTCGATGCAGTGCACTGGTCTGGGGTTCTAGTGCAAAACACAAGCCACAAAGAGTTGGCAAGGTAAGCTACATGTTGCAGGCTTATTTTCATTTTCATATCCTTATAAACTACAAACGGGTTTGAGTCAAAACATGTCATTTGATTTTTAATATTTTTGATTGTCAGGAACATGAGCTTGAAGATGAAGATGTTGTGCAGATCATAAAGAAAGTTTAAAAATAAAACCACTAAATCTCCTACTCCATTTTTGAGTTTTATGTTACTGAACAGGTAAGGTTGGTTTATCAGTGGGTGGCTTAGTTTTTGTAGTGGATGCTGATGTGTGTCTAAAACATTAGGACAAAGAAATCATAAATTAAGCAGATTTATGTATGAGTGTTTCAATATGGTGGTTTACAACTTGCCTATTTATATTTGTACGTGGTGAACGGTACATTTTGTCTCGTTTGGGATGTGGTGGTGAGGGAGCTGGAGGCTCTTGATTGGTGGGTGTGTTTTAACTGGTTGATGTTTTTTTCTTATTTAAAAAAAAGTGTCACTTTCATGCCCCTCCCGCTCGTGTTTTTTTACCACGTCTTCTTGCTGACATGGCTGCCATATGACTCTTAGGCGCTGTTTGTTTTTTGGCCAGAAGCACTTCTGGCCACTTATGTCTGCGTCGCGCAGACACGCACAGACCTTTGGGTCCTGCAGCTTGTTTGTTTTCCAGAAGCACTTCTCACCTTTTACCTCTTCCCCACCTCTTCCCTACGCAGACATAAGCCCACCTCTTCTCTCTTTCAAAACACAGACGCTCTCCACATCTCTGTATCACCACTCTCCACCGCCACTCTCTGCATCCCCGCCACCACCTCCACCACCACATCTCTGCCACCACCTCCACCCCCACATCTCCGCCGCCACCTTCACCACATCTCCACCACCACTCTCCACAGACCTGCATAAGAGGGAAAGAAGAGAGAGAGACCCTAGAGAGAGAGAGGGAGCGGCAGGAGAGAGAGAGAGAGGGAAAGAAGAGAGAGATCGGCGGTGGTGGGTTTTGATCGGCGGTGGTGGGTTTGATGTTCTTCATCTTCAAACAAAACCCCCAAATCGAACGACGACGGCGGTGGTGGGTTTTGATGTTCTTGGCGGTGGTAGGTATTTTGCCACATACGTGGGTTCGGTCCTCCAAGGCTTGTACGACGAAGGCGGTGGTGACGGGGGGTGAGTTCTTGGAGTGGGGGCTAGGGTTTACGGTGGTGCTTGGCTTCGTGGTAGGAGACAGGGGGCGGTGGTGCTTGACGGTGGTTGTTGGTTGCGGTGGTGGCAGGTGGACGGTGGAGGAGGTGGTGGCGGATGGTTGTGGTGGTGGTAGATGAAGGCAGAGAGATGAGTGTTCTGTGTGTGTGTTGTGTGTGTTGTGAAGTGGTTTTTGTAGAAGTAAAAAAAAAAAACAAACCCTCTTCTCCTTGCAGACTGCAGACCTTTGGTCCACCTCTTCTCCTGCAGATGCCTGCAGATGTGGTCCGCAGACTGCAGACCTTTTGCATCTGAAAAAACAAACACCCCCTTAATGCCCCCTCTTCATGTCTTCCCACTTCGTATAGTCTAAGCATGCTTGAGTCTGCATATTCATGTCTTCCCACTTTGTATAGTCTAAACCTACACCTATGTCCAACACAGGAGCTGAACACAACCACATGAGAACGTATTGCCGACACATACCTTGATACTCCTAGGCTAGAAGGCGTTTGGTTTGAATTCTTTGATTGTTGTTTGGTTTTAATTGCAAGTATGTTTGTATCAGTTTGCTAATATTTTACATATTAATCCTGTCAATATCAATACCAGCTTTATTTTGGTCAAGATAGTTCACCCAGCTTTCCACCCCAAGTTCTAATTCTCATTAAATATATACTCGTTTTTCTTTGTAAAGTGCATTTCTCTTTGAAGTTTACGATGGTACTAGACATTCAAAAGTAATCTTACAGTAATATTTTACTCTAGTAAACCAGATAATACATCTTTTTTTTTTTTAAAGGCAATGTTACCGATGTTTGAACTTTTGGACCTCCAATTTTTAACTCCAATGACTTTGCTATTGGACCAAACCCGCACCCACACCAGATAATACATATGTAAGCTATTTAAGATCAGTTTGAAAATTGAGTCGCAAACCTCAGGCTAGGTGTGTGTATATAAAATAATCAAATAAAAAGTGAGGGGAACTCGAGGATGTAAAAGAAGTTGGGTACTCATGAGTTGATTGTTAAGGATCAAAAATCTAATTTTATACCTAGAAAAGACTATATGTATAATGTATGGTTGATTGTTAAGGATCAAAAATCTATATTTTCTATCCAGAATATTGGCGAAGCTTCCCCCCCCCCCCCAAATTTTCTGAAACCGGGGGTGGAAACGTATATACCTAAAAAATTTCTATACGAAAGTACTATTCATAACACTACGCATCGAAAAGGTCGGGGGTCGGGCGCCCCCTTGGAACATAACTAAGCTGCGCCCCTGATCCAGAAAAGACATGTATAGATGTGTATAGTCGATGTATAAATCTGCCATAAAATATACTTCTTTTTTCTTTTAATTCTATCATAATTACTTCAAATACGTTTTTTTTTTTTTTTTTTTTTTTTTTTGGGGGGGGGGGGTAAATCTTTATGTTAAGGGTGAAAATTGTTAGGGTCTAAATCATCAATACAAGTGTTCGTTTCAACAAAGAATTGAATATAAGTCTCTTTATATTATATCAACTAAATACATTACAAGATTTTAAGGTACTTCTGTCATTTTACAATTTTTCCATTTCAATTCCATTGATAGTTATTCCAATGAAACACATTATGGGATTTTACATTTTAAGGTACTTCTGTCATTTTACAATTTTTCCATTTCAATTCCATTGATAGTTATTCCAATGAAACACATTATGGGATTTTACATGAATTCTCTAGAATCCAATTCAAATTCCAATTCTATTACATTCCATGAAACAAGCACTGCCTACTATTAGATCTAAGATTGGTACTGGAAAGTTCACTCCACATAAAAGTTGCGCAATTGATTAATAGAAAAAACACAAAGTTTTCTTATTCAAGTGATTGTGATAACATCTTAGTGAAATTTCCTAATTCCTATCAATATCATGCTAATTAGTGAAATCAGGTAAAACACGTTATACTTGGGGCATATAACACACAAACATCAGTATAAGCGAAAAACAAAGACTCTTCTACACTTCAGATAAATTTTTTTTTAACTTTAATCTAACCGAAAGTATGATTTTTGAGTCACGTTTCACATCGTCAGTAAGTTCAACCGAAAGTTAACCGAGGCCTCATCGAGAACGACAACGATAGGCGATCAATAGTTAGATACAACTTTATACTAATAATATGTTGCAAACAAAACACTCGAAGGTAGGTTTATTTATGTTAAAATAAACATGATGAAGCTATTGAAATACACAATCCCCTCCTTTTCAAAGAAAGGTAAACAACTATTTTCCCTGCTTTTTAACATGAATGGGCCCGCGGGAAAAGTAAAAAAGCGACACGAGCTCACTCCAAAGCGCGTGAACACGGTGGCAAAGTCGTAAATAACACCTAAAACAAGCCCTATAAAAAATGGGGTGGATTTATACTTTATACACAGCTGACGAAGATAATTCTCCTTTGAGTTGTCGTAGTGCAGACTAGCCACACGAAACCCTCCTTTGCGGTGCTCCTGTCGCTGTATGCCCCTCTCTCTCTATACTCTCTCTCTCTCTCTCTCTCACACACACACACACATACACACAAACTGTATCGTTCACAATTCTGTATAAATTTTTGTCACATAATCTGTAGTTTTACTCAGAATCAACGAACATCGAAGATCGTTCTGCTCTGTGTGTAATCGAAGATCCGATTGCATGGAAAACTCGAAAGAAGAGGTAGATTTCGTGCATACTTTGTGTTATTTACGTTTTTTATATATATTTTTTTATTTCGAAATATAATAAATGATGTATATAGCAATTGTTACGACTTATTTTCGTTTAGAAATGATTAGTTGATGTTAGAGTTTCTGTTTCTAAGAGGATGTTGTGATTTGTTAGGCTAGGGTTTATACTCGCTGTTTAGTGAGAGTGCACAGATCATGTTCTAGTACAGTACGATATTGTTTGCTTGTTTCGGTGCCGAAAATCTGTTAATCTGATATATTCTGATGTGCGGGAGTTTGAATTTGATTAGGTTAATCCGGTTCTTAAATCTGGTTCGAGTCCGAGTAATGGATTAGTAAAAATCCGTAAGACGTCCGATTCGTTGTCCGGTCAGGTTATGAAAACAGTGTTTTTTTTTTTTCACAATTTTGAAAGAAAAGGGGATTTCAGGAGTGGTGGTGGTCATGATAGTTTATGTGATAAATTGTGTTTAGAATTTGTTTTCTACTTCTTTATTTTTTTCAAATTGAGGGAATTGACATTTTGGTCTTGTTTGAAAAATTCAAAGTTTGTATGCTCCAGCTGTATATACATGATTGAATATATATTATACCATATGGTTTACATAACTTGATATATTTGCATAGCGTCTTTGATTGACATTCTATGTATATAGCGATTAGTGATTACCTTCCGTTTATAAAATCATGAAAATGGTACCCGGTGAAAGAAATAAAGACCAAAACAAATTTGCCAGTTTTATTAATTTAATTAAACAAGTTATGATCACTACGCTAAATTATGGATGAATAACGAGTCTTGGAGCAATCTGATGGTTAGCAATAGTCTCTTTTAAGAACACAGTGTGAATTTTTGTATAAGAAGTTTGGCTATACACATTCTTAACTTGAATGTTGTGTTTGTAGAAAGATGCACCGTGGTTATCGGTGCCACAATTCGGGGACTGGGACCAAAAGGGACCATTGCCAGACTATTCTTTGGATTTCTCGAAGATCCGAGAAAAGAGGAAACAGAACAAAAGGGAACTATCAAGAACTAGCATTGGTAATGAAGAAGAGTTCATTGCTTCCAACAAATCTAAACTCGATGCAACACAGGCACAGGCACAGCCACAGCTGCAGTCAATTGCTTCCAATAATGATTACAACCAACCTCCAAATGTAAGCGGCAGCTTCATGTCATGTATAATATATTCACTGTGCCAGTTGTTAATAATTTGTATATTGATTTGGTTTTATTGTTGATTTTGGGTGCAGAGCCGGAAAAGCTTATTAAGTTGCTTCAGTTGCTGTGTGAAGGCATGATGATTGAAAGAGCAAAACTTTTTAACTTTTGTTGGTTTACATGGTACGCGTTGCATTGGTTTGTTAATTATTTGTGGCAATGAAGTACATTTTGTGTGGTTTGTTATTCCACTTTTGCATGATGTAATGTAGATGGAATGAAAATGATGTTTTCTTCAAATTAACTCTTTATGGGCATTGCCTTAAAAAAAACTTGATTAGGGTGTGCGTTAATTATTATAAAAGACTTGTGTTGTTTAGGGTTGGACTTGGAATAATGTAATACATACATGTTATGAGATATTATGTGTTTAAAATTCCATTCTGTTAAACTATAGGCATAATGTAAGTAAAGAAGTCCAATAAATTAGTATTCTCTATAAAAATACATTGTTACCGAACATGTATTCATGTGAGAATACCGAAGATGATTCCGAAAGGAAAACTACTAAAAGGATTTAATATGGGTTAATGTTTTTCATTTTACATATGAGGTTATGATGAGACACATATTCGTTAATGTGTAACATGTTCGCGTGCGTAGCAAAGTGGATAACAATGATCGCCCAATTCCTTAGTGTGAAACTTCGGGAGAGATACAAGTGTGAAATTTTGGAAAGATGATGTAGCCATGTCCGATAAAAATCATGCTTATAAGTTATACCCATGCTTTACTATCGTGTGTCTAGTTTTGCTTGCGTATATGATGCCTGCAAAAATGCATGTGATACGCGGCCATGTAATGGGTATTATTTTGTTACCTGTACAACCGTGAGTCGCATATTGTTTGTTTTTGTTGCATCTCAGTATTAGTAAAACCTGTTTTTAAGGGATCATCATCATCATCATACTCAGTAAATCCCACCAATAGCAAAGCTAAGGTAGGGTCTGAGGAGGGTAAGATGTAGACAGCCTTACCTCTACCCCGTAGGAATAGAGAGGCTGCTTCCAGTGAGACCCTCGGCTCGATAGTAGTTTTGCATCAAGCCTTGGACATAAGGCACATAACGCTCAACAATTGAGACAACTGCCGATTAGTGCATGTACCCCCTTGTCTTTCGGCTATCAGCGCCACCACATGATGCATGATTAACCATCCCCCTCTTTTAACGTTATTTTCACGAAATTAGTAAAATAACGTTAAAATTAGTGCACTTTCACTTTTGCCCCCTGAGCACCCACACATATATACATTATATGCACATACCACAAGCGGGGCGTTTTTTATACTGTTTGCTGAATTAAAGCGTTAGGCAAAATCGGGCATGTAATCCATTTAATGACATATAAAGAGATTGTGATTCCTAATTTTCGTAGGAGGTTTGTTAGGGAGGCCATCTAATTAATATTGGACATGGATGTTTGTGGTTGGTTTGTAGTGTTTGAAATATCACTAATAATGTAATATCACCACTTGAAGAAAGCTGTTAGGTTGTAATATCAACTAATAATGCAAGTGTTTATATTCTTGATTTTATGAAATATCGCCACTTCAAGGAAATTGTTAGGTTGCACTTGTTAATAGAAATTGGTCAGTGGTTGGTTTGTGATCAGGAGAAAGATGTTATGCAAACCAAAATAACAATATGATATATAATAATCCCATCGCAACTTCGACATAATACGCTCAAAGAGTTGAGAAAAACATTGTACATCAAGCTTGGGATCGCTTACTGGTCGAGCGAGGGTAAGCCTGCGCTAGAGCTCAAATACAAACAAATAAGCTCAACTGAGTTGAAAACTTGAGCTTGAACTCGGTTCAGAAGCCATTGTGCCAGCTCATGGCTCATCGAGTCCCCTAGTCATTTTTAAGAAATTCAGTGTTCTAAAAAGGACAGCAAAGGGGTAAACAATTACATATATTAATCGACTGATTCTACCGATAACTTCAGATATGAATCTATGCATTGAATTACAATAGCAGATCGGAGCCGATCATCTTGTGCTTGAATGTGTTCGAACTTCCAACGGATCATGCAAGGAACTTGTATGTCCTTTCAATTTCTTTACAGAATTATGATAAAGGTGCCTTGGTGTGCAACAGCTTCTAACTTTGAACATAATATTTGATTTGAGTAAAGTCCTTTTTTGAGTCCCTGTGATGTGGTTTGTGCATTTTAACTATTTGAATCCAAAAACTTGTCTTGATTTGAGTCCCTGTGGTTTGTATTTTTAACCCTTTGAATCCAAAATGAAACCTCATCCACCCCTTTGAGTCCTTGTGTTATGTATTTTTAACCCTTTGAATCCAACCCTTTTAGTCTATGATTTGAATGAGGTTTGTGTTTTGCATTCAAATGGTTAAAAATACAAACCACAGGGACTCAAATCAAGACATGTTTAGTTTAGTTTTTGGATTCAAATAGTTAAAATGCACAAACCACGACTCAAAAAGGACTTTACTCATGTGATTTTAAACAGTTGCTAATACTCTTTAAGTGGGTGAACAAATGTTTAAACAAAATCAGTATTAAATCAAAGCACTACGAGTTGATTCCAGTCACATTAGAACTTAACCAGACGACCACAATAGGTAATAAAACTGACTTTTAACACACTTCCAGTATATTACAAATCTATTCATCTATTAAACATTTAAACTTTGATAAAATTAAAAAACGCAACACCACTTTTGCAAATCGTAAAACCCCTAATCTTAATAGTAATTATATCCAAACACCTCTAATAACAAGATCAATCGATGCGATTCTTCAACTACATTTGCAACACCCCACATCGTCGTTTGATTCAGCAGCCCTGCAAAAGTTAGCTATCAACCAATTCAAAATATTGTTGAATATAAATACAAAACAACCAAAACAAAAATAATAAACAAGGGTATCTCTCAGACAAATGCCTCGATTCGTCTTCATAATGAATGGAATGGATATATCAGACTCGTCATCTGTGAAATCATCACCGAGACACCCCAACTTCATTTTAAAAAAATTAAATAACATCAAAATCAATTTTTTATAAAAAAAAAAGAAAAGGAAATGAACTTCAGACATCCAAGGAAGGAGCAAAACAGCACAAACTCTCAAGCCTGGCGAAGGCGAAAGTTCTTAGGCGGCCACTGCGAATGTTTCTGAGAAACAAGCCTTAAAGATATCATCACCAGTTCCTTTTAATAAACAACAAACAAAACCATATATATATTCCACCCCTTAATGATCAGCAAATTGTAAATTAGTAAAAAATTCTAAGGAATTTGGTGACAAAGTGATAGGGTGAATTAAATCTCAGGGGATATCATTCATTCCATCCCTAAAGCAATACAGAATTTGCAAAAGGGGAAGACGATCCCCGATTAATAATAAACAAAACAGAAAATGAATAAAATAAAAATGGGATCTCAGACATCCAAGGAAGGAAAGAGCAGCATGAGCTCTCAAGCCTGGCGAAGGCGAAAGCTCAATCAGGCGGCCACTGCGAATGTTCATGAGAAACAAGCCTTAAGGATATCATCATAGATAACACAAGACGAATGCGAAAACTAATAAATAAATAAAGAAGGAATTGTTTGATTGGGAATTAGGGTTTAGATGATGTGAGTAAAGGAAGGCAGTCGTGTTGTTATATAGACAGGGTTTTGGGAATTAGGGTTTCATGGTGTGATGCTTGATGACGGCGCCGTTTATAAGTTTTCTTATGGAGTAAATTCTATATTATATTGTTCCCGTTGATGCTAACCAACTTTTGGGCTAATTACAGCTGTAGAAAGTCATCAACTTTTAATCTCAGCCGTTTAAAGTCTCTAAATTCCTTCTAGAAGCAGCGGTTCTCGGCAGTTCAGCACTCTCTCACCCATGATCTTGCGGTTTTCTGCAGTTTATCAAGATGTACCAATCAGAAATGCAGGTTGCAATGCGGTTTAAAATGTGTTCCTTATTTTCAGGGAGTTAGTGGGTTAGTGGACACTTAACTGCATTTTTTGGTGCCTATATAATACAAGTTCAGGTAGTGTAATCTTCTGAATTTTTTTCGCTCTTCCTGTATTCATACAGCAACACATCTGCAGCAATGGATATCTCGGATGACTTCGTGGACATTTATGAAGAAGATCAGCCTGCAAAGAAAGTAAGTTGGAATGTAAGTTGGAATGTTAATTATTAGTTAGCAAAGCATGTGGATGGTTTCTAATTGTTTGTGAATTGCACCAAATATTTAGTCTTCTAATATATGGTAGCAATTGTAATTTTTTCAGCTGGGTTTTGATGCAATGACACCGAAGAAGAATCAAATATGCAGCCCAATGAAAGATTCTCCGAAGGTAACGTTTTAAGTCACAACTAATGTATAAAATTTGTTTTGATATTTAGTCTGATTTGTTAAATTCTATCAATTTATTGTTTCAGACGGACAGTGGAAGTGTAGAGATCATTTCATATGGACAGTATTTTAGTCCATTCAAATCTGAAATGCATAGGGAGGTTATTGAACAGGTGGTGTTTTTTTTTAATAAAGTTTTCATTGCATAAGTGCATAATGATTGTTTCACACCTTTATGTTTTTTTAAAATGTATTATACTAATGTTTTTAGTTCTTGTAGTTTCAGAACATAGAAAAGCAAGCTAAAAGAAAGCATGCGCTCCTAACTTGGAAATGGGATGAGGTCATTGATATTACCCAAAGTGAAGATTCGAATGGTCAGAAAGATGATTCTAAGGCAAAACAACAAGATGATTTGGAGTCTGAGTTAAGTGATACAGCAGACTCTTTGGATAGTCCATTGAAAAGATCAAAGATTCCACGTATATCTAAAAATTGCAACGATCATGTTGGATGGGTTGAATTTTAAGTTTACTCAGTTTAAGTCCTGTTTGTCATAGTCATCTTTTATGTTTTGCCTTTCAAGTCAGTGTTTGTTAAGGTTTGTTTGTTCATCTATTTTTAGTTTAATTGTAGTTTCCTTTTTTCAATTTATTTTTCTATGTTTTATCTGTTAACTATATTACTTATTACATATATGTTGATGATTAATTGTTTATTTAATAATAAATATTTCTGTTATGAAAAAAAAAGAAAATATAGGTAGTGGTTTTCACCAATTTGTATGTATGTTTATAAAGGTTAAATCTTCTTTTACTTTCAAAATACGTAAATAAAATTCCAGATATGCATAACTTCAACAGTTATATAAGTAGTTACACATAAGTCATAGAAAAACAATCTAAAAAAATTTAGTACCCAATAATATCCTGTTTCATGTTAACAAATTCCGTGTTCTCAAACAAGAGGCCTATTTAGGTATTTTAAAAAATATTTAGTCATTTATAGGTTTTTTTAAAATAATAAGTTTTGTATTATTTAGAGTGAAAATTCAAAATAGCATTCAGTTATATAAATAACAAGGGGAAAAGAATAAGATATTTTGAAGAAAAAAAACATATAAATAGTCGGTTATACTGAATTAATATTGAAGTCAGCCTTCTTAGTCACGTTACCATGATCATCGGGCCACTAAGCGATGATCAAGTAACTAACTTAGGGTTTTAGAAATTAATATAATCGTTCGGTTATGTTAAGTTTATTTCTAAGTCAGTCCACTTACCCACTTGTCATGATCCTTGCTCACTAACCCATGATTGAATAACTACCTATGTTTTATTCAATAAATTAACTGTTTTCATTAAAAGTCGGACATGTAGCTCTATATAAGATATCACTAATATCCCTAAAATTCGTGTATTACTGTATTTCTAGATATAATATCAGAAACTATTGAGTTATGAAAAAGTTGAAGGGGTGCCTCTACTCAGCCTCTGAGTCGAACACTAAGTTGCCTGACCTTGGTCCTGACTTAATAATGTCAGAGATACTGCCAAGACTTCCTGCAAAATGTGTAGGTCGTGCAAAGAAGGTATGTAAAGAATGGTTGTCATGTATATCGTCGAAGGAGTTTGTCATGATGCACTGTAGACATATGTGTAAGGGGTCTAGACAAAAAATTCTTAGTATTGGACAGGAATCATGCTTTATTTCCAGCACTACTGTTGATTTAGTCGATGAGAAAACCATGATTACCCTACCGTTTCATGTTCGCCCTTCTGATGTGTGGATTTTATCAAGCTTGAATGGGCTTTTATGTGTTTGTTTACGCAATACGTTTGAAATGCTTATTTGGAATCCGTTGATCCGTAGCTGCATCAACATATCTGATTCTAAGTCTTATGGTTTTTTCAAAATCTATTCCGATGCTGTTGGCCTATACATCGATTCCTCTAATGATTACAGAGTTTTACATATAAAACGTGGTCGTTTTACAGTTGATGTTATGGCTTATTCAAGGAGGACCAGTCATTGGAAGAGAATACCGTTTTTACAAAAAAGGCATTACCATACTAATGGTTATGTGTGGTCGGGGGGGGGGGACTTTTTGTGAGGATGGTTTATATTTTACTGTATTCCAGTTTTGGCTTGCTGGTGATATTGTCATAATTCGATTTGATGTGAATACAGAGACGTTTTCAGAAATAGGGTTTCCATATGTTGGCAATGGTGAAACATGTCAGGGGAACTTGGTTAATATGAATAACAAACTTCACGTGTTTGTTAGTCATGGGTTTATAGATATGGCTGTGGATCTATGGCGTTATGAAGATGAGCATTGGTCGAAGGTCATGTTGTTTCCGAAGATCAGTTATATTCCAACGCCAGTTTGGTGCTCAATTACACATGTTAGTTCAGAAGAAAAGTGTTTTGTGATGACAGATTGGGGTGAGGTTTATGAAATAGATTTGAACAAGAAGACGTGTGACCTTTTCATACCAAGCGATTGGAATCATGCTATACGGACAGCAATGTATGTGGAAACTATTGTGCCAGCAAGTCTTCAGTAATACATGTTGTTTGGTAATCCTTTTTTTTTTTTTTGCTTCGAAATGTTTGTTGAATTTTGAAAAATTCCTTCATCGGATGTAATGTTCTTTTTTTAGTTAATGTTTGCTTTTTTCTCTACTATGTGTTTGTGTATTATTTGTTTATAAAGAATTGCTTATATATTATGTTTAGATAAATATAAAATTATATTTTTTATTGTTATTGTATTCCATTGTCAGTACACATAAAAGTTTTTAATAAATATGTCTTCATTAGTGTAATTATCAAATATTTTGATATTTTTGTTGATACATTTACAGAAGTTCAGCTTTGTTTATAAAAAATTCAAATGAAAATTTAGCTGGTATATAAAACTTATAGGTTTAGTAACTGATTATGCAGTTATTTTAAATATATTTCAGTTTAGCCCACTTTCCCACTATCCCATGATTTATTAACTGTCTGAATTAATATTAACTTCCATGAGAAAAATTCGGATATTAGCTCTATATAATGTAGTTCTATGACCTTACAGTGTCTTTCTTTCTTCGAATTTTGTTTACCATAAAAATCATCATATTGAGTAGCTTTGGAGAGCCAGTTGGAGAATTAAGGTATGTTTTCCTAATCTTTTTAATTCATCTTTTTTCTACAAATCAAATTGATTGTGTGTTTGCTTTTTTAGTTTAAACAATAGAATCAAAACCATTTAGGTGTTTGCTATATGTTCAAATACATGTAGACCGATTTCTTATTAAATGTGAACATTCTACCAGTGTCAGATCAAAGCTAAGTACTCTCAAGTGTTATATCTAAAACGCAGTCTATAACTTATATGAAAAACATAAATTGTGCAAATTATACCTTTAAATTTAAACAATGTTTTATTAAAGCAAACACATAGGCATAATAAGAAGTATGAATCAGTGGTTAGAAAGACTTACAGTGCCATAATTTTTTATTAAGAGCATGGGTTGCAAGATTCACAATATGTCCGTAAGCTGATTCAAACTGTCAGGGATAAGCCTAGCTTCTGTCTTTCATATGATCCCTCCTGTTAGCCCATTAAAACAGAGAAACCCTTACTACTGATTCAATGATGTTGTCATAAGCATAACAAATAAAACTTTCAAAGTGTCTGCCAAGTTTTGGATCCAACCCAGCCCCCATTTGTTTATGTTCTAGAGCTTATCTATGCCATGTCTTTAACTCGGTTGTAACATATTGAGGGCAACGAAAAATCCTAAGCCCATCAATCTACCGAAACACAGATCTGGCATGTTTGCATAACTGAAGGCCTAAATTCCGAATATCTCTAATCGAATATGAATAAGCATAATAATATCAATCCACAACCGTTAACCCTAAAATTGCCTTAATACAGTTCTGACATGTTTGAATAACTCAAACCCTAAAATCCGGAGGTTATTTATCAAATATGAACATCCACATTCATTAACCCTAATCGATAATCAAAGAATGTATTAATCGAATATGAAGAACCCTAGTCGAACAAAATAGTATGATGTATAATATGCTAGGGTTTATAGAGGTAAATACGTTGAAATTTTGAATCGATTGAACTGCTGATACGTATGACGGAGAAGAATGGAGTGTACACAAGTATAACCATGGTGAATGGCCGTGCAATCTGTTGATGTCTCGATGAATACGGGATGCAGAGAGGAGCGACTTGGACCAGAAAGAGGGATGAATTCATCGCATATGTGGTTAGGGTTGAGTTAACTGCCGTTATGTAGTATCCGTTTCCTAATTTGGATTGTCCATATTCAGTATCCAAACCGGCCCGTCTCATGTTTACCTCATCCAGTTTGTTAACCTGGCCCAAAATGCTAATGTGATATATCTGGCCCATTTTGATACAAATTTATACTTTAGTTTGTAATAATTGTTTTATTGTTATTAGTTAACATATTTTTGTTGATTTTATTTTTATTTTTAATATTTTTATTATCCTATATTGTGATAATACATGTTTTTTTGTTAGTTATATTTTATATGAATATTCAAGACCTATTATTAGTATGTAGTTTATGCTTGAAACTTACGATGATTTAATTTATTTATTTTTTTGTAAATTGTGTTTTTAGATAAAAGCAGTATGTCGTGCCTTCCATTTTTAGTAGTAATGTTGGATATAATTGCAAGACTTCCACCAAAAAATGTTGCTCAATGTAAGCTTGTCTGCAAGGAGTGGTTAGATTTCATTTTAGATCGTAAGTTTGTAAGGGCTCATTGTCATTACATGCGTGCATCGGCTGATCAAAAATTGTTGATGGTTGGTTGGAAGACTATCGAAGTACATTCCTTAAATTATAAGTCCCCGGGATTTATTGTACCAAGAGGTGTTGCCCGCCCGTTCTATGCTCATCCTTCTAGAATGTTTTTTTTGGCAAGTTTGGATGGTATGTTGTGTGTTTGTCTGCAAAACACTTGTGAGTTGGTTGTTTGGAATCCATTGACGACTAAGTTCAAGAAGTTGGCAAATTCTAATTCGCAAGGTTTCTACAAAGTTGATAGAGATGCTCTAGGATTTTTTGTTGACTCTTCTGATGATTACAACATTTTACATATTAAACGTAGACGAGGTACAATGACCGTTTATATTTATTCGATGGAGTTGAATTCATGGAGTACTGTACGCTTCCTAAAACACCGTCCGTACCACCATTATACGTACCTTTGGTCGCCAGCAACTTTGTGTGGTGGTGGTTTGTATTTTGTCGTTACCCAATGTCGTGGTCGTTCAGATGGATTGTCGGTTATTCGTTTTGATGTGAATTCAAAGTCGTTTTCTGAATTGTGTTTCCCCAATGTATATGACGATGAAGTTAGTGGAAGTTTAGTTAACATAAACGAGGAGCTTCATATGTATGTTTGTATCGGAAACTATGACTATAGACGAGAAATTGTATTGTGGAGGCTTAAAAATAAAAGTTGGATGAAGGTTTTTGCATATCCTGATAAGTTGTGGATGCCATTATCAACTATGTGTTCTTTCACATATTACAATTTGCCAGGGACATGTCTTGTGATAACGAATTTTGGACAAGTGATTGAAATTGATTTGCAACGGGATCATCTAGGTTATTTCTGCCGTATGTTTTTCTATAGGCAAATGCATGGTGCGGTTTACACAGAGACCATAGCTTCCCCGAATTATTAGTTTGAGAAAGTTTTATCTTGTAATTTTCGTAACTTTGAGTTTAAGTGGTACCTTGTAGTTGTCATAATGTTACTTTTGTTGTTGCTTCTATTTTGGTAATTTGATGTTGCAATTTTTAAAGTTTTGGTTGTCCTTGAGATATTATATATGTTTCTAGCTTTTTATGTTTTGAGTGGCATTATAATTGACTCTTGTCATGCTTTTCTAAAGATATATGTATCTGAAGGTGTTGATATGAGTGCACCTATATCAAATGATTCTGATTCAATTTCTTCGGTCCCTTCGCATGAGACGTCAGCATCTACACGTGTTGAATGTCGTAGGGGCCGTGGACGTATGGGCCGTCCTCGATTGCGGGAGCGACTTCCTGTTGTGACGCCTGATGTTGCATCCTCTCAACGGTGTTCTTACGGTGTGGTTATCTATGTTCTTGTATTTCTTATGATTTTGTTCATATACTAATACCCCTTATTGTCCGTTTGTTATGGGGTTTGCATGTTTATATTTACCATGTAAACCCTTTAAACCTGTTAGTGCTACTGTTGCTGTGTATGCAGTTGGTAGTTCTAGCAGAAGTGTGGTACGCTATATGCGTATGTCAAATGAAAATGTGCAACCTTCTCCGATCCCTTCAGTTTCGGATTCATTTGCGGTTATACGTACCACTCAGGAAAATATATCTTCTAATGCAACGACTGAAGTAGGGCGTAGACGGACGGGCCAAATGGGTCGTCCTCGATTACGTGATCGCCCTTCTGATTTAACAAATGAGGCTACAAGTACTCAAAGACGTTGCAATGGTACGCTTGATTGAGTTCTCGTGTTTGTTATGTGTTTTCACCCAATAGCACCCATGATTTTATATTATGTCGGTTAAGCCTTTTAAATTGAATAGGTTTATTGTTATCTTTGCTTTTTTTAGTTGATCGTATCAACAGAGGTGTTGTGCATTATACCAGTAGAACAAATGGAGCTGCGCAATCTTCATTAGGTTCAACGGTTTCACAAACATCTGGATGTCTACATTCGAATCAAGTTGAAGTACCTTCCCGTGCAAGTGTCTTTCAAGACGAAAATAGATATTGTAAACATCATATTTTTTTCTTGTGACACTTTGTATATATGAACACCTTATATGACATTGATAGTGTTTGCTTACACTTCACTTACCTTTTTTAGGGCGATGTCCGTCGTATTGGGATATCGGTGATGCAAACCATAGTTGTGTTCATTGTGGAGCTATGCTTTGGTATGAGGAACGAACTATAAAAAGTTTAACTCCTCGTGTTCCAAGTTTTTCATTATGTTGTAGTGAAGGAAAGGTTTGCTTGCCATTTCTTCGACATCCTCCTCAAACATTGGGTCGTCTTCTTGATTACAATGGGGAAACACGATCTCGCGTGTTTAGAGAAAACATAAAGCTTTTAAATGCGATGTTTGCATTTACCTCAACCGGTGGGAGAATATCTACGGATTTAAATGATGGTCGTGGGCCTTATACATTCCGTTTGAATGGCCACAACCATCATAATATTGGATCATTGTTGCCTATGCATCCTGATGGACGCCCTAGATTTGCTCAATTGTATGTTTTATGACACGGAAAATGAGATTGATAATCGCTTTTATGCTTTGCGAAATTGTGTGTCACCAACGTCTGATCAAGTCATCCTGCGCACATTAGTGAATGACTTGCTGTTGATGCTTGATGCGAACAATGCATTAGTGCAGGCTTTTAGGATGGCACGTGAAAGGTTTAATGACAACTCAATGCAACGTCTTACGCTTCGCTTGCTTGGTACGCGAAATAGAAGAGAAGGACAATATTCTTTGCCTACTGTTCCTGAAGTGGCTGCACTGATTCCAGGTGATGGAAATCCTACGGACTCACGTGATATTATTATTGAAGAACGTGGTAGTCGTAGTGCAAAGCGTATATCTGAATTGCACCCAAGTTTTATGGCGTTGCAGTATCCTTTGTTGTTTCCGTATGGAGAAGATGGATTCCATCTTAATATTCCTCTATGTAATATATCTGCATCAAGTAGGCGGCAATCGGTTTCATTAAGAGAATATTATTCTTACCGTTTACAACTTAGGAGGAATGAAGGTAAGACATTACCCAAATCTGGCCGTTTATTTCAGACGTATGTTGTGGACTGTTATTCAGCTATCCTTGAACATGAGATGAATTGGTATAAACAAAACCAAAACACTATTCGTTCGGATTTGTATAATGGTTTATGTGATCGTATCGCTGATGGTGAAACAAGTTGTGAAGCAGTTGGTCGACGTGTTATCCTGCCAGCTACATTTGCCGGTGGGCCAAGACATATGATTCAACAGTATCAGGATGCAATGGCTATTTGTCGTTGGGCTGGGGCTCCGGACCTTTTTATTACTATGACATGCAATTCAAAATGGCCGGAAATTACCCGACACATTCAAGCAACAACCCCTGGTATGAGTGCGTCCGACCGCCCTGACATTGTTGCCCGTGTTTTCAAAATTAAACTTGATGAACTTATCAAAGACATAAGGAAAAGGAATATTTTTGGACACACGAAAGCAGGTTTGTTACTAGCATTTCCATTGTCTAAATATTATACGATTGTTTTTTATTCTATAGCTATGTGTAATATTTGTTTTGGTCATTTTTTTAGTTATCTATACAATCGAGTTTCAGAAACGAGGACTTCCACACTCTCATATTCTGCTTTTTTTACAACCTGAAGATAAGATAAATACGGTTGACAATATCGATAAATATATATCTGCGGAGCTTCCTTCAGAGGTGGAAGACCCTATAGCTTTCGCTATTGTTCGTTCACAAATGATGCATGGTCCATGTGGTTTGCTCAACCCTTCAAGCCCTTGTATGCATAATGGTGTATGTAGTAAAGGGTACCCAAAGAATTATTGTGAGGAGACATTCATCCGAAATGATGGTTGGCCGTGTTATAAGAGGCCCAATAATTCAAGAGTTGTTAAAGTTGGTTCTCAAGATATTAAGCTTGATAATCGGTATGTTGTTCCGTATAACCGTGAATTGTTGGTGAAATATGGTTGTCACATTAATGTGGAGTGGTGCAACCAAGGGATGTTAGTCAAGTATCTTTTTACTTATATAAACAAAGGTCCAGATCGTGCAACTGTGGTTTTGGAAGGTGCTCAAAATAGGACAACGTTTGCGTCCTTATTACATAATGAAAATGAAATTGAGGAATATTTAAATTGTCGGTATATATCTTCTATTGAGGCATGTTGGAAGATTTTTGAATTTGAAATGAAGTACCGTGATGTTGCTGTTGAGCGGTTACCTTTTCATGAGGAAGGGTGTAATAGAGTGTATTTTCATGATAATGATGAGGTTGAGGAAGTTGCCCAACGTGCTACGGCTAGCATGTCAAAATTTACTGAATGGTTTCGTGCAAATGAAAGGTTTCCGCATGGTCGTTCTTTGACATATGTAGAATTTCCAACAAAGTTCACTTGGCATGAAAAGGAGAAGGAGTGGTTGCCACGACATAGGGTGACTTCTATTGGCCGCATTTATTATGTGAGCCCATCAATGGGTGAAAAGTATTACCTCCGTATGTTATTAAATGTTCAACGTGGGCCATTAAGCTTTAAAGACATTCGTACGGTTGATGGTGTTGAGCATCCAACTTATATGTCTGCTTGCAATGCGTTGGGTTTGTTAGGAGATGATGTTGAGTGGGTAGATTCAATACGTGAAGTTTCTCAATGGCAGTTGGGGAATCAACTTCGTGATTTATTTGTTTGCATTCTATTGTTTTGTACGGTTAGCAATCAACGGCGGTTATTTTTTGATTGTCTACCTTACTTATCAGATGATATTGCTTACAATCGACGCACAATGCTGCAGAATGATGATGTGGTATTCACAGATGAAGAGATTCTCAATTATACATTGATTGAGATTGAAAGAGTTTTAATTGGTCATGGTAAAAGTTTATTAGATTTTCCTAATTTGCCTCAAATTGATCGTCAATTGGTTGATACTATGGAAAATCGGTTGATTATGGCTGAGCGCACCTTCAATATTGAAGAAGAAATGACGCTTTTTCATGATTTATTTCGTGGATTGAATGTTGAACAAAGGGAGGTGTTTGATTATGTATGTGATTGTGTTGATAGACGGACGGGTGGTGCTGTTTTTGTTTTTGGTAGTGGAGGGACGGGAAAAACGTATTTATGGAAGACTCTCATTTCCTGTTTTCGTTCACGTGGCCAAATCGTCTTGTCTGTTGCTTCTTCTGGGATTGCCTCTCTTCTACTACCTGGTGGTCGTACAGCGCATTCGCGTTTTAAGATTCCCTTTGAACTTGATAAGGATTCTTGCTGCTCGATTGATGTTGGGACGGATCTTGCTGGGCTGATTAATGATGCCGCGCTTATAATATGGGATGAGGCACCGTTGCAACATCGTTATGCATTTGAAGCGGTTGACCGTACTTTTAGAGATATTTGTCGAAATAATATACCTGGTGCAGACCGTCGAGTATTTGGAGGGAAATGTGTCGCTCTTGGAGGAGACTTTCGGCAAATTCTTCCTGTTATTCCGCTTGCTCCGCGTAGTGAGATTGTTGCTTCGGTTGTGAATAAGTCATCGACTATATGGGGTTCGTGTAAGGTGTTTTCTTTAACGATTAATATGCGGTTGAATAGTTCAAGTGTTAATGACGATGTTGTAATACAACATCGAGATTTCAATAAGTGGATTTTAGATATGGGGTCTGGTCGTCTTCCTGCAATTTCGCTAGACGGGGAAGATGAGAGAACTTGGATTAATATACCTCGCGATCTATTGATTCCTGTTTCAGATAATCCTATTGAATCAGTTGTTTCAGATACATTTCCTAATATAGAAGAACGATTCACTGATGTTTCTTACCTACAGGAGCGCTGTATTTTATCATCGACTAACAATGAGGTTGATACGATTAATCTACATGTTCTTGATAAGTTGCCAGGTGACAATCATGAGTTATTTAGTCTCGATTCCATTTGTGCAAGTACAAATAATATTGAAGAAATGCAGGCTATGTATCCTACGGAGTTTCTTAATACTTTACATTTTTCTGGCTTACCGAATCACATATTAAAGTTAAAGGTTGGGGCACCGATCATACTGCTACGTAACTTGAATCTCAAGAAAGGATTGTGTAATGGGACCCGTTTAGTGGTTACTCAAATAAGTCGTCGTGTTATTGAGGGCGTTATTATTACGGGTACGCATGTTGGAGAAAGAGCTTTTATTTCAAGAATCGATATGACTCCAACTTCTACATGTTGGCCTTTCCACTTTAAGAGAAGACAGTTTCCCGTGAAACTATGTTTTGCTATGACAATTAATAAAAGTCAGGGCCAAACATTTAAACATGTTTGTGGTTACTTGGTAAAGCCTGTTTTTTCACATGGTCAACTTTATGTGATTGCCTCCCGTGTTACATCTCGATCTGGTCTACGATTTTATGTTGATAATGATGGCAAGTGTTCTAACGAATTAACAAGAAATGTTGTTTATAAGGAAGTTTTTATAACTTACCTTTGATGTCAAGTGATGCATTGGTCTGAGTGTTTTGTATGTTGTTATTGAGAAGTGGAATTGCTACCGTGTATGCTTCTATAAAGGTAGCATATTATGTCTCTCTTATTTGAACACTTGTATTTAATGTTTATTTACTTTATATATTGGTTTGGTTGACTAAATATGCCATTTGTAATTACGTTGTTTTGCATGTGGTTTTTATATGTTTGGTTGTTATATATAGATATATATTTCCTTTATGTATATTTTGTTATTAATATAAGCTTTCCATAACATTTTTTTTGTTTCCATGTTTTAGGTTCTCATAATATAGAATGGGACATCGGTACATTTCAGACTTGATGCCTGGTATTACTGACCAATGGCAAGTCACTGTAATGGTCACACGTTCTTGGACAACATACATTCCTAGCTCAAATCGTATATTGTCATTTGATGTCATCCTTTCAGATGAACGCGTAAGGCATTTTTTTAATTAATTAAAAAAACTATAATATATATGTTTTGTAATGTTGCATGTTTTCCTTGCAGGATTGTTCAATTCATGCAAAAATTCCTTTTCATTTGATGCATCTTTTTACTAATCGTTTGGAGGATGGTTGCGTGTATAGGCTATATGGTTTTGAGGTTCTTGTATACGATTCATGGTATCGTCCGTTGAAACGTGATTGCTATGTTAAGTTTATGCGATCTACGTCAATTAGTCCATCAAGAGTTCAACCGAGCTTATTTAGACGTCATGTTTTTGAGCCGATGCCTTTTAACATGCTTGGATCACGCTTGAAGAATGACATATATCTAACAGGTTTAGTTGTTGTTTTTCTCTTGGCGTCTTCATGTCTATATATAATTATATTTTTTATGTAGATGTTGTGGGTGTTCTTCGTGTGTGGGGTTATCTTGATACTGATTTGCGGTCTTCACAATCAAATAATCGGGAAGTACGACGAATTGTTTTATCCGATGAAGTGTAAGTTTTTTAGATTGTTTTTGTGGCGCATTCTATATTTTTATTTTTTTTGTTTTTGCTTATTTTGGAATGGTTGTGTTTTTATTAAATATAGTGGTAATAATCTCAATGCTTCTTTATGGGGCAAACTTGCACTTAAGTATACTGATGAGGACATGAGGCGCCATGCCACTAATGCAGTTGTTGTTGTATTAACATCTTGCAAGGTTCGATTGTTTGAAGGTATGTGTAATGTAATAGATGAAATATTTGTATGCATATTTTTTAATATATATACTTGATCCATTGGTGTTTTTTTTGTTAGGTGCTCCTTGTGTGATGTCAACAGTTGCATCTCAATTATATATTAACTTGTCATCATCAGCTTGTGATGTCTTCAAGACAATGTATATTATTCCTTGTATTAAAGGTTATTTATGTTTCAAAGCGTTGTATGTTTTAATGCAACTTATTTTATGTCCTTTGAAGGTTACCGGTGCCTGTTTTATTTAAAGCTAACACACCCCAAAATGAAGACTCGCAAGTTGTTAGTATTGCTGATGTTTATCGATTTATTCAGGCAGGAGTTTATAAGGTATTGGCTTTTAACCTATCTTATATCTTTTGTTTTTGGTGTAGATCAATTATTTTAATAACGTTTAACTTGCTTTTTCAATGTTTTTAATTGATACCATATATTTTTTGCTTTGCAGGGGACATTTTATAACATCTTTGGTACTATAGTTGATATTGATTTGTTTGATGATTGGAAGTATGTTAAATGTTCTAAATGTCGAAAGAAGGTGCGGTTCATGGATGCTACCTATTATTGTGTATCATGTCAACAAAATGTTCTCAATCCTCAGATAGCGTAAGTCTTTATATATTGTTGTGTTTTTATATTGTTTTCTTAATTATAAGATTTTGACAGTTTCAAGTTGGTTGTCCGCGTGGTTGATAATGATGTTGAGATGACGTGCGTTCTTTTTGATGATGTTGTGATTGCACTTATTGGGATTACTGCGGAGGAGTTGCTTTCTAAAAGTTTGTCTGAGGTATAAACCAAATATTTCGTTAACATGTTTTTTTATATGAATAAATGATTTGCTTTATGTGCTAATGTTTATATATGTCAATAATAATGTTATTCTGTTTCTGCAGGGTGTTAATGATCCTTTATGGGCTCAGACATATTTGGTTGATTCTTTATGTGCTAGGAGTGTTGCATTTCGGATTAAGATTGATGAATATAACTTGGCACCTCACTATTCTTATCGCTTTACTGTGTCAAAGTTCATTAAGGATTATATCGAATCGCCCGCGAATAACATTAGTTTATCTACGGTTAGTACTTGCACGGATGATATAGATCATGTTTTTGAAGGCAATGAAGATGAATGCACAGAGTTTTTTTCAAGAGTCTCAACTGAAGAAATGGATATGGCTGATGAATTGTTATGGGGTCCAATCATTTCATCAGTCTCGTCTAATGAGACACCAATGGTATGTTATTGTTTTTTATTTTTGCACCTATTGCATTGATTGTACTTTGCTTTATTGTATTGAATATTTTTTCTTAGCAGGTACAGTCGTTTGATTGTGAAGCGGATAATGGTTCTATCATTAATTCAAGAAAGTCGAATACTAGGGATGTTACAACTGCTTCCACATCTGTTGTTGAGTGTTCTAATGAGTGTGATCAAGAAGTGAGGCCTAAACGAGCAAGACGAAAGCCAAAGAAATATACTGATTAGATAATATGTGCTTTTTTGAATCATTATGCATGTTTTTTTTGTTACTTTTTGTGATAAGACTTTTGTTGCTTTCTATGTTACTTATGTGAACCAGTTGCAATCTAATAAACGTGATGTAGTGTTTTTTTGCACTTATTTTCATGGTGTTTGAACTCAACATAAAATATTGATTTTATAAGCATATATGTATTTTTGATTTGTTGTTGATATTGTTAATTTTAAGTTGTACGTTTGGTTAAGAAATTGAGTTATTAGATAGAGAAGATGTTTGAAATTGATAAGTTATTTGCGTATGTCATTTTTTGTTTGTAAATTATTACTCATATTGATTTAACTATAGAAAATAAGGTAACCTAAACTCCCGCTAAATATACATGTCCGATGTTGCATAGATGGGTCATAAGCCTGCCTTTTTGATAAACAATAAATACATTTTGCAGCCAATATTGATTAATTTTAACATTATTTGGCAGGTCTGGCCCAAATCATATATCAATTTATGCAACCTTTTATTAAAAGCTGCTGGCCAAAGCCGAAGCCTCAAAATGATTGGGCTTGGGCTGGCCCTGTTTGTATCATAGCCCAAGACAATTGACATAGATATTTAAGTTATATAATTTAGACATCCCGAACCAAAATTACGATAACATCGTAATGGGATGTGACTGTTAAAGTTCTACATGCAGTTAGAAAAGAAAAGTTGTCCATCAAACATAACAAAAACATAAACCAGTGAATTTGAAACAGTTCTTCGAATTGATATCTAACAAACTTCGAAGTAGACCGTATCACCTGCGACACTTTTTTCTCCCACCAGCTCAAACCTCATCACTTTGTCCTTAGTCATCCCCGCTTCGTCCAGGATATGCTGCCAGTCCGCATACATTATGACATGGTTTTCATCATCCACTCTTCTTGGATCTGTCCTTACACGTAGCGGTACCAGAAACTTAACATGGCCAAATGACAGCATGGCATTACAGTAGTTATTGATTTGGTGATCCCGAACAAAGTTCTTCGGTATCGTCTGTAAAAATAAATTTTTGGTTTTGTTATTCAATCTCCAACATTATAATGAAAATAAAGTATATTAATAGTTAGTTTTTAATTACCAGCATGTGTGTTTCTATGGCATGGTGTTCAAATTGTTTCTGGTAGTTGGGGCGGCTGTTGTGGTGGCGGTGCTTGGTGCGGTTGCATAGATGTGTAGTGGCTGCGTGAAGTCCGATGCCATCTTTGTTAAATATCAGGACATTGAAGTTAAAGTGCTCTTGTGGAGTGCTTCCCATCCATTGGAAGAGAAGTTGGTAGTCCTCTTCAATGTCATTTTCAACACAAAAGGTGGTCCAACCTGACCCCATGAAACCGACAGCTAATCCTTTTTCATTTCCGGGAGGGAAAGCATAACACACATCGACCTTGCAACTTTGCTTAGGGCCGTGTACTTTAGCAAACAAGTTGTCGATTTTTAAGCGTCTCTCGGATAGCAGCCACAGCAAACCGTGCGGTAAATCCTATAGTTCTCACATTCAGAAATGTGAGATTAGATTTTATTCAAAACAGAAAATATAAATTATTAGTTTCTCTTTCAGAAAATAGAGACAATAGTATATAAAACAAGGTGGCAAAGTTCTACCTGATGATGGTAGGTTTCTGCTTTAGCTTGTACCAAACAGCCATGAATGTAATCTCTTCCTGAGGAATGCTTTCTGATTTCCAAACCGTCAGTGTTTAAAAGAAGTATCTCAAATTTAAGTTCTTTCAATCTTTTGAAACATAGTTTGTCTATATTCTTATGTTTTATAGACTGAAAAAACCTCATCCATTCGGGCCCATGTAGTGTTTTTCTTCTTCGACCCAAGCTTTCGACTTCAACCTTGTATTTCATTCCCGTATAATCAACAAGTTTGATTATTTCACAGTTTTTGGGAAGCTGGTTGCTCAATATTTTTGGGAGTTCCTACATATGCAATATTTTTTATTTAAAACCCAGATGTTAGGATAAAGTCAAATATTTAAACGAGATGAAATCAGATATGGGTCAGGATGTATCTTACCAGTCGGTATTGCAGGTCGTTGCAATCAGCTACTTTGATTAGTATTGTAAACTCCATCTGAATGTTTTCAAAAAATAACAATATCATACTTATAATAGTCGAAATCAGATTTGGGTCAGGTTGGTAAGGATGAGTTTGGGTAAAGATGATATTAGAATTTTTTTTAAAAATGAGCAACACACATCAGCCCGATTGTACAAAGTTCTTGAACAAAATTCAAATCATGAACTAATGACAACTAATGTTCGAATCATATACATTCAAGCCCTCAAAACTGTTTGAAAAGTTTCTGTTTTTTCAGTTGTTTTAATCATGGGTTCAAATCATGAGTCAGGTGGGTTTTGGGTCAAAGTGATCTGTTATTTCATTTTCTTATTTTTATTTTAACCATCTAGACTTATGTGTTTGGGCCAATATTGCCAGGACCAGTCCTAAATATATTTTTTGGAAAAACCGAAATCTTTAAAACTTATAAAAACAATCGAAATTCATTTGAACATATATAGGTGATAACTGGCAGCCCCAGCCGTAAATATATTTTTGGAAAAACCGTAAACTTTAAAACTTATAAAAACAATCGAAATGCAGTTGAACATATATGTGATAACTGCCAGCCGGTTTTGGTAACTGTCTAGCGGTTATGGGAAGTTTGTATTTCTGATTTAAAACAAAAAGAATAGAAACCAAAACAGTTTTGAGGTAATACTTGAAATTAAATGAAATCAAGATATCAAAGTAAACATAGTAAAACCTAAGTGTAAATTATAGAAGAAAACAAAAAAAATACCTGATTAGGCTTGAAAGTTCTGATCGGCAAGATGAGTGTAGAAGAAGGTGAATAGTATCACCGTAAATGAGAGAGATAGAAATGAGTAGATATGTATATTTATTAGGGTTTTTGATTTCTTTATTGGGGTATGTGACTGATTTGATGTTTAATATAATATTAATATAATAGATGTTTTTATTTAATTGAAAATTTATATGGTTTGATTAAAATTATTAATAAAGTAATAGATATAGTTTTGTTAAACAAATAGTTTTTAATAGATTTATAGATAAACCTATTAACAAAAGTTATAGATAAAATTTTGTTAAACAAATAGTTTTTAATATTTTTATAGGTAACATATGTTAACAATATTTATTGTATTATATTTTTTTAAATAATAAAGGTAGTATAAGTAACTAAATAACTAAACTTTCTAAATATGTTTATAATTTTGATTCTATTCTATTTTAAATAATAAAGGTATACTAACTAATAGAAAAAAAAATAATCTTTCTAAGTATTAACATATAATAGGTGTGATTATTATAATTAATCCGTAAAGGTACAATAAGTAACAAAAACTTACCAATGATTGGATTAAATAAAAGCCAAATTAACTGTCCTCTTCGGGATCAAATATTCCTTGGTTTTTAAATGAATCCTTTAACGTATTGTTAAGAAAAAATTGCCCTTTATACTGAATAAATCTTATCTCATGGGAGTTAAAACTGTTGCATCATCTTGATCGGTCATTGAAATATTGGGAGCATCCTTTGCTTCCTTCTTATCTGTAATGACAATAAGATTGAAGTTAAAATAACATGTCTAAGTTACAAGTATTGGCTGATGAAATATGTAAAAGAGTTTTTGTGATTACCTTACACATATGAATGCATTCTTGATTTGATTCAGCTTATAATTCCAGTTAGTTCCCATCTCCATTCAAATATTAGTGTGATGAATTCATGATACAACAGTTAGCAAGAAAAAAAAAATTAAAATATTATGTCCTAAGTCTAATGATCAAAACTGTGAAAAAGAATAAAAACTGTATATGCGGCAAGGTGTAAAAGTTTGTAAATTGAACCCATTTTTTGTTTCCCTCCAAGTAATTTGAAAGCCAAAAACTTCCTAAACCGTCGTATGTTTAGTTAAATGAATTAGTGGCCATTGATGTAGTGGCCACGTGTCAAGTTTTTGTTGTGTGTACATGTGTTTTGACAGTATAAGAAGATTCTTCCTCCTAAAATCTTATATGTCTAAATCAGCAAGGAACAGAATGGTCAAAATCGTTCTGAAAAAAATACATAATTCCAAGGTATTTATGTAGTGAACTCATGTTTTAGTGTGTTGTGTGATGGTAACAATTGCTTTTTAACTGTTGGCTTGTGTTAACTGGAAGATGGAACCGATGTACAAGGCTGAGTTATATGAACCCAATCTAATTTCGGCGATGCAGTTTATGACTGAGAAAAAAATCCAGGTATGAATCTAGCTTTTTTGTATGTATATTATCTCTACTTAGTTTAATATGCTGCATTGTATTTGAGTATGCATCCAAACATGTATATTGATAAATTACTTGTCTTTAATGCATGTAAGGTCAAAGCAACTTACAGGGCTGAATAAGATGATAAAAAGGTTTATGTATCAGACAATGTGATGGAGCAGTTAATCATCAAAGATCTAAAGGATCCAAATCTAGACGTGGAGCTAGAGCAGGAATTTAGTGATGAGGTATTTTGTTGATGTGTTTATTCATGTGGTCATATGATATATTAAACGTCTTTATCATAGATGCACCGTTGGGTAAAAGGAAGAACAAACAAAAGGTCGTTATCCCTTGGAGAAGAGAACAAGACAGAAGTAATAGATGTGGATAGTTCTGAAGAAGATAATGGTGAAGAGCATGAGCTTAGTGACACAGCCGATTCCATTGCCTCTTTTAAGAGAAAAAATAAGATTCGTAGGGTATCAATTCAAAGCCGAAACCGAGTACTTCGTGTATATCCTAGCTTGTCTTAAGAATGTTTGTGCTAATTATGTTAGTGTGATCCCTGAGTTGTTTATGTTTTAAAGTTTTTTATCCTAATGATCTTATCTATTTTTTTTTTTTTTGTAATTTGATGTGAACTATAACTCTTAAAAAGTTGTTTGGGTATTATATGTTTTATTAACAAAACATGTTCTCTTTTTTAAATACATTTATATTATTACAGAAGAAATATATTTTTACACTTTAAAAGGAATTGCAACATAATAACCTTTCAATTATTTACAAGTAAAAAATGTATGACTACTAAAAGTCAAGTTCAAACGTTTTTTCAAATAATCATGTAAAAGGTATGAATTTAAAAGAAAAGAGATATATATAAATCAATCTAACATTTGATAAATTGAATACATGTGAATATTATTTTAGTTGTGGCAATATAATTACTAACATGTATCCTGGTTGGTACATTTAATATTTAGATTTATATAAAAAGTTGGTAGTCTAATTTAGTTAAAAACCCAAAACTTATAATATTAACATCTATCCTTAAGTTTTATAACTTACGGTTATTTTAAAATTGTTAGTTATAAATCTTCAATCTCCACTCACCCACTCTTTCACAAATTTCTCACAAATAACTTCCCATAATCCCACATTCCTATTTTTTAGATACTAACTTCCATTTAGAGTAGTATAAATAATTTAATTAGTATTCTTTTTGTTATTCAGAATGGATAAAAAAATTAAAATTGTGCTTCAAAACGGGGCAAAACCCAACAGTGTTTTAAGTTGTCCCCTTTGCAAGAAGGTGTGTCATAGTGTGCAACAGTACTATGCGCATATTGCTTCCAAAGGGCATATTAAAAAGGTAAAATCTTTCGGGTTTTGTTGTTTTTGCTAAATAAGTATATTTTGGTACGTTTTTTAATATCATTTTACATTTGTCAGAATGCTGGAGTTGTTACCACTCATGGATTCAAATGTGAGGTTTGTGATGTAACTTGCACGAGTGCTGAAAATCTGAATACTCATGTTAAAGGTAAGAAACATTTGAGAATTGTGCGTGCTGCGGAGGACATGGCAAAAAAAGATGAGGGGGTGGAGTTGGAGAAAGAGGAGGCAGTGGAAAAAACTGATGGAATTTTAGGGGAAGAAGAAAATGATGATAGTGAAGAGAACTGTGTGGTTTATAGTGAAGGAGGTGTTGTCAATGGTAAAACATGTTTAGTATGTGCAGCTTATTGTCGGCCTAAGGTTGTTTCATGTTGCAAGTCATGTTACAATAACTTCTTGACTTCATTTAGAGTTTAGGTTTACTTTAAGTAATTTGTGTTTCAAGTATGTTTATCATTTATTTTAAGTTATTTATGCTTTTGAATTATTTTTGTTTCGTTGTTATCATTGAAGTTAATGTTGTTTTTTAACAATTTGTTATATGCTATAAGTTAAAATTATTTTGACAAATAATACCACCAAAAGAATCAAAACAAACACTCAACAAGCTATCACGAGACAGAGGGTCAGATCAGTGGTTCATCACTCAAGGTGCCACCGCAAACCATGCCAAGGAAGCCACCTACATCTTACAATGCAAATAACTAGACAATAAGAACAAACCAATCAACAAACACGAATAATGCATTACATAGATTCAAACAAATGTCACAGTTAATGCAACAAGAAATTTAAGGTTGATAAGATTTTTTAAGAGTTTTTAAAAAGATATCTTTATTAGTGTAAAATATAACTTTTATCAATAGTTTAAGCTTTTGTTAGAAAGTTTAAAAAAGATAAGTTTCGGTTATAAGATAATTCAGATAAAAAAAATAGCTGGGATATAAATCTTATAGGTTTAGTAACCGATTATGCAGTTATTATAAAGAAGTTACTAAGTCAGCCCACTTTCCCACTATCCCATGATTTATTAACTGTCTACATATAGATTAACTTCCCTGAGAAAAATTCGGATATTAGCTCTATATAATGTAGTTCTATGATTTTTTTGCTTATCTTAAAAAGCATCATATTCAGTACCTTTGCAGAACCAGTTGGAGAAATAAAGTATGTTTTCTTAATCTCTTTAGATTAGCTTTTATTACAAATAGGTTTGTTTGTGTTTTTGTTTTTATAGTTTAAACAATGCAATCAAAAGCATTTAGGTTTGTGATATGTGTGTTAATGAATGTAGACCATATTTTCATCAAATGTGTAGAATTTAACAGTCTCAGATGATAACTAACTTCTGTAAAATGTTATTTACAAAACACATACTATAACAGTTGTGAACAACAAGAATTGTGTAAATATATCCTTAAATTCAAACAATTTTGTATTAAAACAAACAAATAGGCATTGTAAGGAGTTTGAATCAGTGGTTAGAGTCACTTACAGTGCCATAATATATGATTAATACCATAAGTTGCAAGATGCAGAATAGGTCTGTTAAATGATTCAGTCTCTTAAGGATAAGTCTAGCTTCTGTCCCTCATTTGAACGCTCCTGTTAGCTCATTAAGACAGACAAAATCTTTAATAATTGATTCAATAATGTAGTGATAAACATAAAAAACAAAACTTACAAAGAGTCTGTCAAGTTTTGGATCCAGCACAGCTCCATTTGTCTATGTTCTAGAGCTTATCTAGACCACGTCTTTATCTCAGTGGTAACATAATCACTTCAAGGAACAACCCTAGACCTATCAAACTACCAAAACTCAGATCTGTCATATTTGAACAATTGAAAACCTAAAATCCGAAAAGTTTTACCCGATTATGAAGAACCCTAATATCATCGTTCCACAGCCGTTAACCCTAAGAATTGCGGAAATAGAGGTCGAGCATGTGTCAATAGCTGAAACCCTAAAATCCAAAAGGTATTAATCGTTATCCTGCACAAGAGTTTATCATTGAAGGTGTTAATCGAATATGAAGAACCCTAATCGAACAAAATAGTAAGTTGTAAAAGACGCTAGGGTTTAGAGGGGTAAAAACCTTGAAAGTTTGAAACGATTGAAGTGATGATACGTATGTCGGAGCTGAAGAGATCGTACACAAGCGTAACCATCTTGAATCGTCATGGAATCTGATAATGAAGATGAAATCGAGATGCAGAGAGAGGCGATTTTGGACAAGAAAGAGGCTGGATTATTTGTGGCTAGGGTTGAGTTAAGTTGCATTATGTAGTATCCATTTCTTAAATCGGATTATCCGTCTAGTATTGGTAATTCTATATCGAACCCGGCCCATTTCCAATTTATGTGTATATCAAACCTGGCCTTTTAAGTGAATATGGCCCAAAACCTCAAATCATTATATAATAATCTGGCCCATTTGTATATATAGTTTAGAAATTGCATTTTTTTTACTTTTAATTTTTATTGATAATTATTACTTTTTTGTTCTTTGATTTTTTATTCTTTTAATTTGTTATTAGAGATTTTTTTTAAATCTTTTATGGTATTTGTATTTGTTATTTATAGAAGATGGATGAAGATTACACTGTAGCTGATTTTTCTTCACTAACTCACTATGGAGTATGGTATAATCTTAGTGTTGTACGTGTTGAATTTACTTGGTATGATGTCAGCAAAAACAAATTACTACTTATTTTACTTGATAAAGATGTAAGTTCATTTATTTATTTATTTCGTTTTTTAAGTTTACATATATTATATTTAAGTAACATACTTTATATTATAGAGAAGAAGAGTTGCAGCAATTGTCCCCGCTAATTTGGTTCACTTATTTGATGGCATGGAACTCGTGGGTCATGTTTTTTCGGTTTCTCATTTTCAAATTGAGAATTTCAAGTTTAATGATTATCCATCATACAAAAGCTACGTATTAATTTATGGTCGTATCAAAATAGTTATAAATGAAAGCACAAAATTTACTCCGTGTATACATGAGGTTTCAAAGGGTTTTCCGTTGTATCCATTGGTGCCGTGCTTTAATGTTTTGAAAGAGTACAAGGGTTTTCACAAACATATTGTTGGTATACATAAATTCTTTCTATTTTTTTTGGATTTGTTATATATATATATATATATATATATATATTTTATGCGTGTGTCTAACATGTTGTTGCCTTTATTGTAGATGTTATAGGAAAAATCATCAAGGGGAAAAGAATAAAGCATATGTTTACTTTTAAGATTAATTTGCAAGATGCTACGTAAGCCACGTTTTTATTATTAATGACCTTAATGTTTTAAGTAACACATATATGTAGAAATATTTTTTTAATATAATGTGTTTGATTATTTTACAGTGGTCACGTTATAAAGTTGCGTCTAGACACATCGAGGCATATAAATATTGTACGAACATATCGTGCAATATCCAGTAAATCTATCATATACGTCTCTCAACTCAAGTTGGTCTATACGTCGTCAAGTATGTTATAGGCTTAATACGTATTTCTTATATATTTTAATTTTTTAAGTGACCTATGAATATTATTTGTAACACATGTCTGCTTTTTCAGTTAATATGTTGAAGGATACGGAGTTTACTAAAATGGTTATTGAACCAGATGTGCATGAGGCACACTTGCTTAGATCTATGCAACGTTAAAATTATTGTTCATGTTGTTTAATGTTTTGGATTATTTAGTATTTTGTACTTAATATGTTTTGTTTTTTATTTGTTTACCTTTTTTTTTTTTTGAAAATTTTAAAATGTTTTCCAGTTTAAGATAATAACCTTATGTATTACTCTTGTCATGTAGCTTTAATTTTATGAATGAATGACATTTTATAGGTAATTTTATTCATAATCATGTGCTAACAATAATTATACTAATATTACTTCCAGTGAGAAATGAGTACGAACAACCTACAATCATGCAAAAGAAAAAAGTTTTTACATGGCCATGGTCGACAAAGTTCTTCTATTGATGATCTTGGTCTTGACATTCTTGTGTATGAGATATTAATAAGGCTTCCTGCAAAGGGTGTGGGTCGGTCAAAGTGTGTATGCAAGGAATGGTTATCTGTTCTATCGACACGTCATTTTGCTATGATGCATTGTCGTCACATATCTACATCCTGTAACCAGAAATTTATAGCAATTGATTCGCGTTTATGTTCCGTATTCCCCCTTTCGTGTGAAGATTCAGGTCCATTATTAAACTCCAGAATCTTACTTCCATTTGAAGCGCCTTGGAATAAAGTAAATATTCTAACAAGTTTTGAAGGATTGTTATGTGTTTGTTTTCGTAATACTGGCAAATTGGTTATTTGGAATCCATTAACTCGTGCATTTAAAGAGGTGTCCAGCTCAAATAGTCGTGGTTTATATAAACCTAAGTCAGATGAAATTGGGTTGTATGTGGATAAGACGGATGACTACAAGCTTTTACACATAAAGCGTAGGCGTGGTAGAATGTGGGTTCATGTATATTCAAGTATGTTTGACTCGTGGCACAAAATCACTTTTGCAAATAAACTTCGTTGCTGGCGTGGAAAGCCTGTTTGGTCTAATGGAACTTTTTGCAAAGGTGTTTTATATTTTTTGGTTAATTGTTTTATTGAGAATAAGGGTGTTATGTTGTTTGGCTTTGATGTGGAATCAGAGAGATTTAGGTTGAAAACCTTTCCAAGATTTCCACATGCTTACTATGATGGAAATTTAGTTATTGTTCATAAAGAGCTTCATGTGTTTATTACTCATGGGCTTCCTAATTGGACGGTTGATTTGTGGAGGATGGAAGGTGAAAGTTGGGTGAAATTATGGGTTTTTCCTTGCATACAGCCTCCTATTATTTTATCATGCTCTATTACACATATTTCAAGTACTGGCAGGTTTCTTGTCGTATCAAATGATGGAGTTGCTAATGAAATTGACACGACAAAGAAAGGGGTTGATTGTTTCTTACCTTTAGTTTGGTTTCACGGGTTACAAGGAGCAATATATACCGAGACTCTTTCTTCACCGGATTTTTATTTTGATTAAGTATGCGTTTTTGCTTTGTTCGTTTTAATGTTTCGTTGTTTGTTTAGTGACATTATAAATATGTTTTAATCTTAGTGTTGTACGTGTTGAATTTACTTGGTATGATGTCAGCAAAAACAAATTACTACTTATTTTACTTGATAAAGATGTAAGTTCATTTATTTATTTATTTTGTTTTTTAGGTTTACATCTATTATCTATTATATATAATCTATTATATATAATAAACATAATTTTGGTGGGAAAATGAGCTGAGTTTTTTATCATCCCCGTATACCAATTATGATATGATCCGACCCGTTTTATGACCCGGGTATATAAGTCAAATAAAAAAACCTAATTTACCTCTGGCCCCATTCTTTTCCTTCACCGCTTCTCAACCAAACCCTAGCCTCCGTCTTCCTTGAAGCTTCTACATCTAATCTTCCTTGAATCGACTGATGACTGATAAAGGATTCCAAAATCAAACCGATTTACTTACAAGTATGTGGATTCTTTACTCGATATTGATTTTATTCGTTTTATTTGTTTCATCGTCTCAGTTTTTTACTAAAATTTTGATTGTTTCGTATGAGGAAGATGGTGGTGGCCTGAAGAGGAACGATGACAACGACATTGGTTGATTTAGGTTTTCTCGAGTGGTTGTCTTATGATGGTTGTGGTTTAACGCAACAACGAAATGGCGGCTGCTAGGGTTTCACCAACACATAAATCGGTATCTTTCTATTTCATTTTTAATCCTCTTATTCAGATTTGATTTGTTGTATATCCTATTTTCATATAATTTTGTTCATGATTTACTGTGAGTTCGTCAGTTCTAATCGTTTTAGGGTTTTTACTGTTTTTTTTTTTTTTTTTTTTTGACGGTTATTGTAATAAGGTTTTGGATGTTGTGTAATGGATGAAGATGTACTTGATTATAAATGACATATTTGCCAATGTCTCGCCACTTAGCTATATATGTTTTCAGGATTTGGAGAGTATATGTTCGGAATTTTCACCTTTTAATTTTTTTAATGATTGATCGACTAATTGTATATAAGTTTGTTGATTGAAAGTTTTATTTCCCATGTTTGATATGTAGATGGGTCCTACTAGAATGAAGATTCAAGAGGTGATCTTCATCTAAGCGTCCTAGGCCTAGAGAACCAAGGTAATATACAATATTACAATTCATTGTAAGGTTATTTATATTGATGTTAGTTAAGAGTATCGTTGATTTGTTTTTTTGCTAGAGGAAGTCCTGCATTAGGTGGTTCTGGGTTTGGTCCTCGGATACCGTCTCCGGGGATTAGGTACGTTTTTTATATGTTTACATAAAAAGTTTAAGATTCTACCATTCCTTTCTTCTCATGCTCAAATAACCTAAAACATTCATTCGTTTTCATTCAGAGTATCTAGAGGTCTTAACTTGGTTATTTAGTTTCCTTGCTAATGGTTCAAACAAGTAAAATCTGAAAATTATTCACAAAAATAAAATGGGTTAAAACGTATACTTTATCGATGACACCAAGTCTTTTTTGGTTTAATGGAGTTGGCCACTATAATCCCTTTTAATTTAACTATTTTCTCATGAACAATACCATATCAACTTTGCAAATTATATGCCTGTTTCTGGGTTTAGGTAAAGCTATGGCAATTGCTGTGCAGCCTGCTAAAGATCCTTTCTATTTGCTGAAACTAATTGTTGTCTCTTGCGTAGGTATATTGCATCTGATGTAAGACTGTTCACCACTTCGATTTGATCTTAAAGGTATCAACCATCAAATTCAAAACATTAAATATTATTAACCTTGTGTTTCTTGATTTTCACCATATTTGCCCTTTGGATCTAGCGATGGATGTAGAAGACACCTGTGTTATTACTCATGTTCAAGATAACCTCTTTCGTTTCATGTGAGCAAGAAGAGAGGAATACACAAAGGAGGTTTGAAACATAGTTCAGATGATACAGGTTCAGGTGTCAAATCTATATCATGTGAACTGTGTTTGACACATCCTTTGTGTCTTTCTCTCTTCTTGCTCACATGAACACGAAAGAGGTTATCTTGAACATGTTTTCGCTCAAGTTTGAAACAGTATTGTTTAGTGTTACTCTTCCTTCAAGGTAAGGCCAAAATAGCAGTTATCTATATATAAAAATTTTGCCTTCAAATTCTTTCTAACAAAACAATAGAAACGTTGTTGATTATTTGATTTTTTTTTCATTTTTTGTAGCTATGTTAAGGATTAAAGCTATTTAAAGCTATCAAACTTTTTGATATGTCAAGGCTTCATGTTTCCAACAACTAATGGTTGTTCTATCCTAAAGACTTCTGGTATGTACTTTAAGCATAAACTTTATATTGTCATTCATGGTGTGGCAAACATTGTTAAATCGAAAAGTTTAAAAAGAAGTAAAAATAATACGATCATCCATATAAAGTATTTAAAAAGTAACAATTACATATAAAAAACAAAACTAATCAGACACTTAAACTCTAATAGCAAGAATCAAGAAACTTTAACTTCAACTCCATGGAACACTGAACTTCACGATGTATGTCATTGATCTTTCTCATGAACTCTACGTCTCTATCTCCACACTCTATATTACTCGCAATACATAGGTCACGAACTGAAGTAGTTGGCATCGCCCTCAGGTTTCTCGAAACCTGGTCTCTTGTCAGGAGACCAAGTTGTAGTTCGTTAAAACACCTCTTCAACTCTTGAAGAGTAGACCTATCAGCCAAAACTTGCTCTTCGATTTGTTTAATAAAGCGTTTCTTGAAATCCTCAGAATATGACTCCATTTTAATGTATTTATAATAATTAAAGCAAACAATAACAATTGATCTTTGGCTTTCAGTGAATGAATGTGTGTATGATAAAACAACATTTGAATTGTCAATCGTATTATATAGAATCTGAAACAGGCCAAAGGTCATTTTTTAAATGCAATCATTAAATATCTAGAAAACCAAAGAACAAAATTTAATGATTTAGTGGTAAAACGTGTATGAATTTATATTTTAAAAACATGTACATTTAATGATTTAATGGGAAAGCAAGTAAAATTAAATATCTAGAAAACCAAAGAACAAAATTTAAACCTTCAAAAAAGGTTATCATAATTAGGAAATGTCTGTTCATTTACCACATCAAACATTTTACACACTATAAAGGTTCATGATTACTTTATTTGAAAACATCAACACTTCATTTTTAAAAAACCCTTCACCCTAAAACAAACTGTGCAAAAAACACTAACACTCTTTCTAAATGGCAAGCAAAAGCTTCTACCACTGGTCTGAAACTGCCGATCTTAAAATTGAATTTTTAGGATGGTCACGTGAAGAACAGAGAAAAGATGAAGAACTCAACAAAAAAGTTGCTATGGTGAGTGATAAATATTATAACCAAACCTGGAGTAGCATTGCACTGCTGGATGAAGTGCTATGTTCTCCTCCATCGGAGTTTAAAGAAAAAGCAGAAGAATTTATCACACATCTGCTGAATCAAGATCAAAAGACCTGTGATATGCTTGCTGATCTGCAAATTAAAACAAACAATGAAATTGCATGGAAGAAGGCGAGAGAACGAGATATCTTATTAAGTGTTAATTGTAATGTTTAATTTTTAATTTTTACTATTTTTCAAAATCAGAATTTTGTAATACTATTTAATATTGAATGAAGAAAATTCGAAGTTTCAAAATCAGAATTTTGCAATTTCACTTTTACCAGTTTCAATAATAACAAGTTACAGTCAAAAAGTGGAACTTGAATGTGAACTTCATGAAAGGTATAGATCATGCTGATGACTCACTTCACAGGTACATAATTTCATATAATTTCAAATTAAAATAATACTAAAATTGTTTTTTTTTTGTTTTTTTTGCAGTTACAAAGTCTTTATAAATCCATGCAATTTGAGTGATGAGTTATGTACAGCAACAGGTAAAGCATTTAGTTATTTTCATTCTAAAATGAAATTCATCCCAATTGGTCGCGTAGAGTTTGTATAATATAAACTGATAAGTAATAGAGATAATGAATCTCTATCATATGGTACATGCTGAGATTATTGAATTTTGATTAACAAACAAATGAACTAACGTGCATTTGGCTGAGATCACTATGTATTATAATGACCTTAAATGGTTCTATTGAATAGGTGTACAGTGTGATGGCTTCTCATCACAAGGTCCGCAACCATCACATCCGGCTAATCATAAGTACTACCATTCCTGCTAAGGTTTGCAAGAGGAGTTCACTATAGATTTGTGGATTTTATTGTTTTTTATTTGTAAATTTTGTTTGTAATTCAATTTTTGTTATTTAATTCAATATGTAACTTTGTTTATAAGAAATTTATTAACACAATAATGAAACTGGAACTATTTGGGCTGTAAAGAATCGGGTACTAACCAGTAAATTGAGGATATCTTGCATTTTCTAATATAATAGTCATGGTGTTGATGTTTTTTATAGTTAATACGCTTTGGCTTTTGGAATCAAAACACGCGGTATGCGTTTTTGCTTTGTTCGTTTTAATGTTTTGTTGTTTGTTTAGTGACATTATAAATATGTTTTATCGTTTTGTTTATTATGTGCTATAGGTATTTATGTTATTATGCCGTTGCGGTTGCCCGGCCTATGGACGGGCTCTCAACTAGTTTATATTTTATTCCTGAGGTTTGAATAAAATTTCTACTTTATTTCAAATAGTTTTTTCTTGTTATTTTATTTTTTGTTTTCTCTTATTTTAGTCTCTGACTTTTGTCATATTTTCTCCTATTTTCATCGACCACCATCTCTCACCATCCATCCCATCACAACCTTCTATCATCGTCACCACCCACCATTTCCACCACCACCACCGGCCACTTTTCCGCCACCCACATTATCAACCAACACCGCCGCCATCTTTGTAAAACCAACAACCACCGTCATCATCATCACTGTAAACCGGCACAGCACTATCCCCATACCATCGCACCTGCAAAAAAAAGAAAGAAAAATGTGCTTTGACCAAAATTCACCTAAGTTAACTAATTTTTTTATTGGAGTTAGTGGTTGGAGGAAAATGACAAAAGTCAGGGACTAAAATGGCAGAAAACAAAACTATTTAGACTAAAATGACAAGAAAAAAACTATTTACACTAAAGTGCCAATTTTGGTCAAACCTCATGGACTAAAATGACAATTTACTTCTTTCTTATATAAGAGACTAATTTTTTTTTATTAATACCCCTCAACGCGTTAGGTTAAAAACGTCGATGGTGTATTTAGGGATGAGCATTGGGCAACTAAAAAACTGAACGGTTAAAAAACGCTTAAAAAGTTACCACCAGTCAAAAAAAACCATGTCACGATGATATTCTAAGTTACAAAAAAGTTACGCCGTTGTTTATGATAGGCAAGTTATTCAAACAAAATTTATACCAAAATGTATATAAAGATAAACACGACGGTCTCCCATTACATCGACGGGTCAATTTAAATGTAGATTAAAAACACGACGTAGTGGTGTATTTAGAGATGATGGCAAGCATTTTAAAAATCTGAACGCTTTAAAAAAAACAACCGGTCGGTTTAAAAACAACGTGAAGAAAATTCATATCGGAACGTAGATGAAAATAAATCGCGTGGAACGTTGATATAGATAGGAAACCCAAATTTGCACCATGAAATAATCTACGACCATAAACAGTTTACAGATAGACATGACACAAATATGAGAAGTGACTCATGTGTCTCATTGAAGAAGAAACGTCTTATACTAGCAATGGGGATTCCACTCCTAGCTAATGCCTCGCCCGTAGGAATTCTATAACCTCGTTTGTCATCCAAAACAATTGATCTTCAAAGGCAACCAGTTCACCCATAATGGCGTTACCCTCTTTGTGTAAAACCTTGTTTTTTTATCCACAAACATATCAACCGAGCCGAGAACAAATTTGACCCGTCTCCTAACTTGCCTATAAAGGGCAAAACATGTCAAAATTCGTTAAAAATGACACCGCCTGAAATATGATATCAAGATAAGGGACAAAACTTGTAATTTTTCTTTATTATTTTGTCAATTCCGTTTTCAAGTTAGTATATGTATAATTCAAAGAGGATTCAATAATAAAAAGAGCATATGGTAGATTGGTTTAGATGATTAAAATAATGTCTAGCAAAATCAATGCGCATGGGTTTGAAACCCGGCAAGTGCAATTTTTTTTAAAGATTTTACTTTCCCCGGGTTTTTTCTTATCTTTTTCTTAAGTCAATTTAATAAAGTCACTTTACAGTTCCTAAACTCTAATATATTTTTTTTTCCTTTTACAAATATGATATCTTGAACTTTTCCCGGGTTTTTTCTTATCTTTTTCTTAAGTCAATTTAATAAAGTCACTCTACAGTTCCTAAACTCTAATATATATTTTTTTTTCCTTTTACAAACATATTTTTATTTACGTGTCGATGTAGTATTTATTGAGATCATATTATAAGTAATATGTACAAGTAATCGACACACAAACGTACATATTATCAAACTGAAAAAATATTCGGTTTACACGTGAGAACGTGCACGGGCTACAAAACTAGTTTGGTAATAACTTGCCAATTGTGCTATAAAAATTATATAAAAAGGAACTGATAAGAACGTTATCCATTGTGCTATAAAAATTATATAAAAAGGAACTGATAACAACGTTTTCAACATAAATAATTTTATTATTCCTATTAAATGTAAATAATATTATTTAACTTCCAACTTGTATATATGCTTCAATAATTGGTTTTTCTTATAATTTAAAATGTTTGAAAACTAATGAATATTTAAAAAAAATGAAATTATTATATATAGCATAGTGAATCCGGTTGTATCCTTCAAAGTTGAAAATTAGTTGAGTTCTGGTATCATGGAGACAAGTTACAGAATACTACTTTTCCTTTTCTTCATGTTTATGCATATGACATCTTTATCAAACTCCAAGTCTATCATCAAGAATCTCCCTGGTTTTCATGGTGATCTCCCATTCACTCTTGAAACTGGATATGTGGGAATTGGAGAAGACGATGCGGTTCAGGCCTTCTACTACTTTGTTGAATCACAAAGAGACCCGTTGCACGACCCTCTTCTTCTTTATATTGCTGGTGGCCCCGGTGCTTCGGGACTATATCCTTTCCTCTGTCAATTCGGTAAGTTTACTATAGAGTTTACTGTCATTTTTGTTCTTATAGTTCGTCAAATTATGTCACTTCAGACCAAATTTCCAATTTGTACCATTTTCGTCCCCGACATTTTTGAAACATGTCAGTTTCATTCAAAAAACTAAGGGTAAATCGAATAATTGGACAAATCACAGGGACGAAAATAGCAGCTAACTCATGTTTTTTTGGATGAATTGACATGTTTCAAGAATATCAAGGACAAAAATAATACGAATTTGAAATTTGGCCTAAACTGACATGTTTAGACAAACCACAAAGACGAAAATGATAGTTAACTGTTTACTGTATCTATGAATTATAATAGCTCCAGGTGCAATATATAAGTGAATCAGCAACATAAAATCAATATATATTGCAAACCTAATGTCTAAAGTTTTAATATTTGGTATAACTAAGTTATGTAGGCTTAATATTTGGAACAATAACAATATATAAGTGAATCAGCAACATCAATTAAGCAATTAAAATACTCAAATGTATAATAATCGCTTATAAATACGTAGTTGTTATTAACACGATTTTGAACTTGTAATGTCTGTGTGGACGAAAAAGAGATTAGAAAGTGTAAAAATATTTCGAGGAAAATATTTCGAACCCTTTGTTCGATTTTAAACTTGTACAAATAAATATAAAAAAATTTAAGCAACATTAAAATATTGAATTTATAGAAATAAAAAGCCGTTCAAAAAAGTTAGAAATAAACAGATATATTTAGTATTATGTCATTGAGAGGCAATAATATTGTTTTCTAATAACGGTGGGCCACAAGTATCAATAAACAAATTTCTGCAATCTTTTATATAGATCTACACTATATATTATTATGACAAAAAATATAATTTAACATAATTTACATAATTCCGTGTGAACAAACAAAAAAGAGACAAGAGCATGGTGTTGTTTGTTTTTCAGAGGTAAAACGTTTGCTGTCTGCGTACCATATCTGCAGACATCTGCAGCTAAAGAGGTGGACTAAACCTCTGCAGTTTGCAAGAACAAGATTGTTTGTTTTTTAACTTCTTTAAGCTGTTGAAATAAACTGATTTTATTTAACTTAAAAGATTTTTTAACATTCAAACATAAATAATAGTTATAAAATACTGAAATAATATTCATAAAAAGACAATAACATTTTTTTAAATCATTGAATCCATGCTTTGCATTAACTGCTCAGCAATCTCATCCCGTAACTGAGTTATATATTCCCGATCCGATGCAGTACCATGTGCTTCAACCTCGTCTTCCTAAGCATCAACGTGCACTTGCCTATCATGCAACGAAACACTGGGTTGATCGTATTCCGTAAACAATTAATCGCTCAAACCCTTTTTCCTTATAAAATTATGTAGCGCGAAAAATGCAACGGTAATGTTCCTTTGTGTAACCAATGGAAATGGTGCCATCCTCTTCAAAATAGGGAATCTTGCTTTCAAGACATAAAAAGCATGCTCAATTACGTTCTGAAGTCTTACATGAGCATGGTTAAATTTCTCTTTATTAGTCAATGCACGTCTTCGGCGAAAATCTCCTAGCCAATACCTCACATTGCGAAATGGAGCCATAAATCCCCGTATGTGTGCATACGCGGCATCACAAAGATAATACTTGTCTATAAAGATATACAATTAATTAGAAAAGTAAACAAAGTTATAAATATTTAACAAAACATAAACATACCTTGTGGTGGAAACATGAATGGTGCATTTGGATCTGATAATGCCTCTGATAATATTCTTGCATCATGTGCTACACCTTCCCAGCCGACCACGACGAACGTAAAAATCATGTTGAAGTCACAAATTGCTAATACGTTTTGATAACAATCCCCCTTTCATCTTCCTCTATATAAATCTTGTTTACTAGTAGGGACAATATCATGTATTAAAGTTCCATCTAGTGCACCAACCGCTCCTATAAAAACCCGTCGTAGCCTCTTGTTATGTCCCGGTATGTTTGGATTAGGATTGAAAGAAGTTGGTACTATCATTTCTTTGGCAAAAAGCATCATTTTATCCAAGACTTCATAAAAATATTTATGAATTGTTTGCTTTGAGTGTTGAAATCTACGCTTGATAACTACATATCATTGATTATGACCGATTATCATAAAAAACATAGCCATCTTCTCCTCAACCGATACATGTTTACTATCCTCTAACGAATAATTTACTCTAAAATGTGCACATAGTCGGACAAATGATTCACGAGACATACGTAGAAGTTCAATGCATTGTTTTGGATTTCCTGTCAATAACTCCAACGTGTATTTATGTCCCGCCATACCCGAATCATTGTCTCGCATGCGTTTTAAACTTCTCTTCCAAAAAATTCGGACATACAAGTACATAAGAATAACGAGAAGTAATTTCTTATTATAATCCATTGTGATCATGTTTTAACAATTATAAACAACCAAAAGCGTAATTTCTTATAATAATCCACCCTCTTAAGACCTTGGGAATTTCTGGCAATGCCATCCACGTCTCTCTCATGTCGGAGGACACTCCAAAAATATGAAAAGCAGCTAAGAATATAGGATCTACTGGGTCTAACCCAACCAAGTTTAACTTATCAGAACACTCACGAACTATTGGCCCTTCCTGCCTTTAATAAAAAACTGTAGAGCCTTCTGCATATCACGTGCTAAATCATCATGGTTAGTAGATGGTTTTGAGGTTTTAGCCCTTTTGTTTGGATTAGGCTCGGAAGTAGGCTCAAAAGTAGGCTCAGAAGTGCCGGCATCATCTTGTGTGTCATGATAATGGGTGTCCATAATCATAAGTGATTGGACACGATGACAAGAAGATCCAACCCCGGATGTTGTTTGGGTTGAGGTCCACTTGCAATTTCCAGTGACAGTATTCCCATCAAACAATTCTGCACAAAGTTCTTGAAAAGGCAATGGAACTGTTTTCAGTGATGCAGCCTTCGGATGCCCCTAAACCCAAAGTAAAAAAAAGTGTTAAAAAATTTGTTTGTAGGATTATGTTTAAAAATTATATAAATGAACATACCTTCTTAAATTCTTCCCATTCCTCATTCGTTAAAGTAAAATTATTTGTTTGAGCGTTGTATATGTTACCGGTTTTGTTTTTCAAATACACCCAACCTACATATTTGGCTTTAAGATTATCATATGCATTCTTCATTTATTTTTTAGTCAAATCCAATCCAAACTTTTCCTTAAGAACTTTTCCTAAATTATTCCACGAGTCTTTACGCAAACTCAATCATTTTCTACTCACCGTGTTTATCTCTTCAATGCAAGTCTCTAATAAGCATTTTAGATGTTCATTTGACCATTGTTGTTTCTCTCCCATTTCTACTAATCAACAAACAAGTTTCAAACAAACATCAAGTTTTAACCACATACAAGTTTCAAACAAACATCAAGTTTTAACCACATACAAGTTTCAAACAAACACTAGTCGACATATGAATTTACATCAAGTTTTAACCACATACAAGTTTCAAACAAACAACAAATTTTAACCACATACAAGTTTCAAACAAACACTAATCGACATATGAATTTACATCAAGTTTTAACCATATACAAGTTTCAAACAAACATCAAGTCTTAACCACATACAAGTTTCAAACAAACACTAGTCGACATATGAATTTACATCAAGTTTTAACCACATACAAGTTTCAAACAAACATTAAATTTTAACCACATACAAGTTTCAAACAAACACTAGTCGACATATGAATTTACTAGTCGACATGTGAAGACATATAGTTCATAAAATTAGGTAATAAAGAAGATTAAACATACCTATTGATTGTGATGAACACAGGGACTCTGCTTAGCTGAAAACACCCAAATAACTAGAAATTCTAATTCTTCTTTGTTGAGGTTGATAAAAACCTAGTTCAGAATTGTACCCAAAATGTTAAATGTTCAATCTTTTAGAAACCCATCTCCTAGAAAGAGGAAATCAATCTTATTTTTATAAAAAATAAACATAAAACAAAAAAAACCCTGAAAAATTCAATTTTTTTTCTAGGTATATTGTTTGTTTCAAAGATAATCAAGAAAAGGTACACAAGAAGTTTTCTTGATCATAAACAAGGTACACAATCAGAGTTAATAAACCTCACCACACAGAGTCAGATCAAACAATTCCCAATAAATACAACAAAAAATAGGAACAGTTAAGGAAGATGCCAAGAAACAATAATGTGGGAGAATGGAAGAACAACTTCACTGATGGCTAAAATTAGTTAAAATTTTAAAGTTACCTTCTTTATATCAATCGACACTGCTGATCTCGTTCTGTGAAGAATCGATGGAGGTTCGGTTGTGGAGAATCGATGGAGGCGTCCTGTGGAGAAGAGGATACTAGGGTTTTGAGATGTGTTTTGAAAGAGCAGAGTTTAGAATAGGTGTTAAGATGTGAGGCCATGTTTGTTTGAGGAAGAGGTTTGGAAGATGTTTCTTTAATGAAATCACTTCCAAAAAACAAACAAGTTGCAAACTCAAACGTCTACGCATGGTCTGCGTGGAGCAGACATAAGCGATTCTGAAGTGCTTTTTACAAAATACAAACACCCCCTGAGAATGTCTGCAATTTTTTATATAGATCTACACTATATATTATTATGACACATGTAAAGAAAAAAAAAGATAATTTAACATAATTTACATAATTCCGTGTGAACGAAAAAGAGACAAGAGTGAAGAAATCTTTCGAGGAAAAATATTTCGAACCCTTTGTTCTATTTTAAACATGTGCAAATAAATATAACTAGTAAGTAATCCCACCCACATTCTGTCAAACAAGAAGTCAATTGGTTTTAATACACTTGCTAAAAAACGAAAAATAAAAGTAAAAAAAATATAATTAAAAAATATCCAAAAGGAATCACATGTTTAATATGCTACAAATATTTCAAAAATTATCAACAAATATTTAGTCAAGACATCAATGAAAAAAGATTCGCCCGTGCTTTGTGTTAGACATTCGTTAGATACCTGTTTGGTTCGTCACGGTAACATAATGAAAAACGAAGCCATCAGTTTTGTTATTATGTCGAAAATAAAGGGAACAAAATTTATTAAATAATTGAGGGTTAATTATAATTATAATAAGCAACAATAAAACATTTCATTTTACTTGGTACAATAAATTGTGTATAGTACTAATTTTGTATTGATTCTCATTGTCCACGTTCCCCTCAATGAATGACGTTATAATTCCGTTTCAAACAAAATTCCAACAGATATGGCGTTTTGTTCTTTATGCTTGTTTTAATGTCGTTTTTTTCAAAGTAATTTTTTAAATGACATTTAAGTTTCAATGGCGTTCTTCCTATATTCAATATTTGGTGTTTTAATTATTAATGTTAATTGTTGTTTGGGTTCTAATATATGCTTATTGTTCATGATCAATGGCGCACCTTGTTACTATTTGTTAATTATTCAAATCATGGCATTTTCATTAACATGTTTTAGGAAGACAGTAACATCAGTTCTTCTTATTGTTTACAATTCAACTAATGGTGTTTTCATTATGGAGTATTCATCATGGCGTTTTCATGGATTTCTCACCTCTAGGCACACATATTATTTTGAAAACGCCATGATGAATACATATAACAAAATATGTTTTATTAAGAAACAAGTAGATGCAATAATCTAAAACAAAATACATTAGTCAACATTACAATTATAAAATGTAAGAAATTCATGGCGTTTAAGCTAATCTACATATTTTTCCATCCTTTATTCTATTCTCCTGTGCCCTGTTTTATACAATTCAGATATTCTTGTTGTCACACCCCAACCGATGGCGGAAACATCGGGGTGTGAGCACTAAGCGTTCAGATTGCTCATGAGATTCCACAACACTATTCGTTTCAACAGAAATTAAACAAATTCATCATAACATTGTCTAAGAGTACCAACCAGACACAACCAGTACAAAACATAACAAATATTGTTCAATTGTTCAAAAGTTTCTAGTTAACTAGGCGACGTTTCTAGGCATCTCCTAGCTGGATTCCATGCATTCCAAAGCATCCTATCAGCCTGCAACATGTATTAAAATATCAATACGAAGGTATTGACGAGTATACAAGTTTGATAATAGAATAATAGATTAAAACAACTCATATCCACAGTGTAAGCAATAAAATAGTTTCAGCCGTGCTAGTGTCGCAGTCCACACAGTAATAGCCCAAGTATCCCGATGCTTTAGTGGTTTACCAAAGAATCAATGAGGTAAACTCGAATCCTCCTAACAATACCCCCCGAGAATAATGGGAGAGGTGCATCTCCTATAGCGCTACTATTGTTAAGGCGGAACTACACACTCTGGATTAAACGTCACATAGCACAAGAATCAAGAATCAAGAATCACAACTTTCACGAACACATAGGATAGAGTTTAAGTTTCCAAAGAATCAAGTTTAAGTTTCATAGAATACATGTTGCACCCCAAAAGTTTAAAGTAAAAAGGGGATCGAGTATACTCACAGTGATTGCTTAACAGTCGCAACTGTTATTGGATAAAAGGGAGCTCTTTTAGAGTTAGCCTGATTAGATTACAATGGGATAAGGGTCGGGCAGAATAACGAGATTGCATAAGTGTCAAATCAGTCACTGGATCGGATGGCTGTCGGATCGGATGGCTATCCGATCGGATTGCCAGTCGGTCGGGTGACACATGTGTGTGAGAAGACAGATGGCTGGCCGATCGGATGGCCATCCAGTTGGGTTGCCACTTGGTATGAAATTCATAAATGGAGGGGATAGGGTGGCTGCTCGATCGGACGGCAATCCGATCGGGTTGCCACTCGATCCGGGTGGTAAATGTTTTGGTCACCTCAATCGGGTGGCACTTCGATCGGGCGGCTGTCCGATCGGGTTGCCTCTTGATCAAGGTTCCCAATGTTTCCAAGTTTCAAAAAGATTCTAAGTGTTGAAAAGTTTCAAGTTTCAAGGCTTAAGGACAAGTGTCACCTGATAGGGTGACTGTCCGATCGGACGGCTGTCCAACCGGGTTGCCGCTCGGTCGGGCGACCCTTGTTCTTGTTTACCATTTTGTAGAATTTCTAAGTTTCTAGCCCAACGGTGATGGTACGACACGTACTGTGACAACAATAAACTCATTAACACACTGTCGTTCAGATCGGGTGGGAATCACCCCTGTCCGATCAGTCGTCTGTTTGTAACGAGTTTATGTCAGAATCCATTCCATGCTCGTCTTTACTGATATTAGCTCAGATCTAAGCCGGCTTTAGACTATTTGTCCAGTCCACAGCCCGTTTAGACCCGGTTTCCACCGATTAAGGTGAAAGTTTGAGAAAAAGATAAAGGTACTCAAGTTTTATAGGAAAAAGTCTAGATTTAGCTTGGATTTAGTGCGAGAACGCATGAAATACCTTAGATCTGAGCTAGATCTTGCTCAGAATGACATCACATGGCAGTTTGTACAAACCCCCATGATGACATCACCCTCAAGAACTCAGATCCGAGAGATTTCATGGTGAAAAGTGTGATTTCAAGTGAGAATCACGTAGAGGATGATGTGTAGAGTGAGAAAGTACAAAGATCTAGTGCAAAACGTACCGAAATCAGCAAGAAAATGGAGAAAAATGGCGTTTGTGCGTCTGAGTCGAGCAGGGCTGTCACATCAGTGAAGGACTGATGTGACAGCTGCTATTTATAGTGTGAGAGTGAAGAGAGACGGTGCAGCGCGAATAGGGTGGCGGCCCGATCGGGTGGTCATCCGGTCGGGTGGCAGTCCGATCGGGTGGTAATCCAATCGGATTGCCACTCTGGCCAACCCAATCTTTCCATGTTCCCGTCTTTGATTCGTTTGGCGAGTAAGATTAAGCGTTGCGTTGCGTATAGTTTGGTTAAAAGTATCTCGTAACTAGATTACATCAAAAGTTTCAAAGTTTTATAGATTCTGCCAGTGCCAAGGCTCCAGTCTCTCGTTCAACCAAGATCAAGTTTCACGAGTCTAAGGAGTCAAGCACCAAATAATGTTTCAAGAGTCAAGAATCATAGTTTCTCAAGTATCAAAATTCAAGAGTCCAAGTATCAAGTATCAAGAATCAACAATAAGAATCTAGTTTTCAAAGAATCAAGTGTCTAGTTTAGTCATAAGAATCAAGCATCTAGATTAAGTATCGAGAGTCAAGCATCAAGAGTCAAGTATCTAGATTAAGTATCAAGTCTCATACTTTATGTATCAAGAATCAAGCATCTAGATTAAAGAATCAAGTATCATAGTGTTAATAAGATTCACACCAAAATTGCCAAGGTATCAACATCACATAACAACAGGGACCAAAATTGACAATCAATAGAAGTTCAGGGACTGATCTTGCCAAGTGTCTAAAGTTTAGGGACACTGGGCGTTACAGTCTCCCCTCCTTTAGGAGATTTCGTCCCCGAAATCTTAGAGGAAGACTGCTCGAAGAGATGCGGGTACTTGGCCTTCATATCACTTTTCAACTCCCAAGTGAATTCGGCACCACGCTTCCCTTCCCATCGAACCTTGACAATGGGAATTTTGCTGCGCCTCAGACGCTTGACAGTTTGATCCATGATTTCGACTGGTTTCTCAACAAATTGAACAGCTTCATTTATTTGCAAGTCCTCCAGAGGAACCTGCAGTTCCTCGTCGGCTAGACATTTCCGTAAATTAGATACGTGGAATACTGGGTGCACGTTATTTAGTTCCTGTGGCAAATTGAGTTTGTACGCCACCTTGCCAACCCTCTCAAGTATCACGAAAGGGCCCACATAGCGAGGAGCGAGCTTTCCCTTTTTACCAAAACGAACTACTCCCTTCCAGGGAGATACCTTGAGAAGAACTCGATCTCCAACAACAAATTCCAAAGGCTTTCGCCTTTTATCAACATTGCTCTTTTGTCTGCTCCTAGCCTTGATCAAGTTATCACGGATCTGAAGAATCTTATCCGTTATCTCTTGAATAATCTCAGGGCCAGTGAACTGCTTTTCCCCAACCTCATGCCAACTGAGAGGAGATCGGCATTTCCATCCATACAAAGCTTCGAAAGGAGCCATCTGAATACTGGAATGATAGCTATTGTTGTACGAGAATTCTATCAATGGTAAATGTACATCCCAGTTACCACCAAAGTCGATGACACAAGAACGGAGCATGTCCTCTAAGGTTTGAATAGTACGTTCGGTCTGTCCATCCGTCTGAGGATGAAGGGCCGTGCTATGATTCAAGTGCGAACCCATAGCGGACTGAAACGTTTGCCAAAGACGTGAAGTAAAGCGACCATCACGGTCAGAGATTATGTCTAAAGGGATGCCATGACGACATATAATCTCATCGGTATAGATTCTAGAGAGTTTCTCCACTTTATAATCTTCGTGAATAGGAAGAAAGTGGGCTGATTTAGTCAAACGGTCAATGATCACCCAAATACTATCATGACCGGCAGGCGTTCGGGGTAACTTAGTAATAAAGTCCATAGCAAGACTGTCCCACTTCCACATGGGGATTTTAGGTTGCTCTAAGAGTCCAGAGGGACGCTGATGTTCAGCTTTCACCTTCAAACAGGTGAGGCATTTTGAAACATACACAATAATGTCCCTTTTCAAGCCAGGCCACCAATAAGTCATACGCAGATCCTGGTACATCTTATCAGCGCCTGGATGAATAGAGTAACGGGATTTGTGGGCCTCATTCATGATGAGCTCACGGAGGTTATCGCGATCTGGCACCCAGATGCGATTAAGGTAATACTGAAGACCATCAGATTTAGTTTCGAGTTGATTAACATTAGCGCCAAGAACTTCCACAGATAGACTTCCTTCATTAGCTGACGAAAACTGAGCTTCACGGATACAAGCAATTAGGTCACTAGATATACGGATAGACTTTACATGAGTCTTACGACTAAGAGCGTCGGCCACTACGTTCGCCTTACCAGGATGGTAGCGAATTTCGCAGTCATAGTCGTTAAGCAATTCCACCCAATGCCTCTGTCACATATTCAGTTCCTTTTGGTCAAAGATATGCTGAAGGCTCCTATGGTCGGTGAAAACCACACACTTAGTACCATAAAGGTAGTGTCGCCAGATCTTTAACGCAAAAATCACTGCACCAAGCTCCAGATCGTGATCGTGGGTAGTATAGTTTTTCTCATGCACTTTGAGTTAACGGGAGGCATAAGCGATAACCTTGTCCCGCTGCATGAGCACACAGCCCAATCCACGGTTCGAGGCATCACAATATACCACAAAATCGTCGTTGCCATCAGGTAGAGTCAAAACAGGAGCATTACATAAAAGATTCTTAAGAGTCAGAAAGGACTCCTCTTGTTCGGGACCCCAAACAAAAGGTTTCTCCTTTTGGGTTAGAGTAGTAAGAGGAACAGCGATTTTAGAAAAATCCGCGCTGAATCGACGGTAATAACCCGCCAACCCTAGGAAAGAACGAACTTCGGACACGGATTTAGGCGTACACCAATTCTTCACTGCCTCGATTTTTGAAGGGTCGACATGAATACCCTGACTACTAACAATATGACTAAGAAACTGCACTTCATTAATCCAAAACTCGCACTTAGAAAATTTAGCATATAGGCGTTCACCACGTAAAAGTTCAAGCATAAGACATAGATGGCGAGCCTGATCGGCTTTAGTCTTAGAGTAAATAAGAATATCATCAATAAAGACTATAACAAAATGATCCAAATAGGGTTTACAAACACGGTTCATAAGGTCCATGAACACTGCAGGTGCGTTGGTCAGGCTAAAAGGCATGACTACGAACTCGTAGTGCCTATATCGAGTACAAAACGCCGTTTTGGGAATATCATCTTCGAGGACACGTAGTTGATGATATCCAGAACGTAGGTCAATCTTTGAGAAGCATGACGCGCCTTGTAGTTGATCAAACAAATCATCAATACGAGGTAGAGGGTAACGACTCTTCACAGTAAGCTTATTAAGTTCACGGTAGTCGATATACATACGAAATGAACCATCTTTCTTCTTGACATATAAATCAGGAGCACCCCACGGGGAGGTACTTGGACGAATAAAACCCTTATCGAGTAGTTCCTGTAGCTGGCTGGACAATTCCTGCATCTCGGAAGGTGCAAGACGGTAAGGAGCCCTGGCGACAGGAGTCGCACCAGGTACGAGATCAATACGAAAGTCGACATATCTGGGAGGAGGAAGACCGGGTAAATCCTCAGGAAAGACATCAGGGAAATCACACACAACTGGAACATCATTTATGTTCTTCCCCTTGCCCTTTTGTTCTACCACGTGGGCCAAGAAGGCAGGGTTTCGCTTACGTAAACTTCTGTTCGCTTGTGTTCATGACATCAGCCTTAGTCCTTTCGAAGGTCGGTCTCCATACACATGCAAAAGATCACCAGACGGAAGAGGAAGACGGACAAGCTTCTCATGACACACAATTTCGGCATGGTTCTTACGCAACCAATCCATGCCGATGATAACATCAAAACTACCCAACCGCATGGGTATAAGATCAATGGAGAATACGTGATCATTAAGAATCAAGGAACAATTACACACGATAGAATTTACAAGAATCGACTTACCATTAGCGACCTCAACAGAGAACGACTCAGGTAACTTCGAGCGTGTACAATTTATCAAAGACTCAAATTCCACGGACACAAAACTCTTATCGGCACCAGTATCAAATAGAATCGAAGCATAGAGATTATTAACGAGGAACATACCATTCACCACGTCATTGTTGTTGCGAGCCTGGTTAGCATTGAGATTAAACGCTCGTCCACGAGCGGCTGCCTGTTGATCTTGGTTCACTGAAACATGCACGAATGGCATTGGTTGGTCCTGGGTTCTACGGAGGAGCTGGAAGTGCTGCTTGAGCTGCTTGAACTTGGACTTGCTGGATTGGAGCAGGGTTAGCTTGACGACAATACGGGGTCGTGTGACCATAGCGGTTGCAGTTGGTGCACAAACGACATGCAGAGTTTGTCGGATGATGGTAGTTGCAGGTGGTACACTTTGGGTGAGACCCAGTGTATTGTTTCTTCGCTTCAGGGGCAACAGGGTTAGCAGCAGTAGGAGTAGGAGCAGGTTTTGCAGTAGTGTTAGTAGCAGGGGCAATAGCATTGCATCCCAAACCCTGAGACTTCCTTTTCTTGTTCTTGCTGCCACTAGGCTGCTGTGTAACTTGGTTCGCAGACTTCAAAGGTGCAGGGGTAGCAAACTGTTTATCACGCACACGATTGTTGTTGAGACTAGCTGCAAGACGGTAGACTTCCTCAATAGTTTCCAACTGAGCTACTTCGATAGAATCACGCATCGCAGACGGTAGGCCGTTGATGTACTTGGTTATCATCCGCTTAGGAGTCGAAACCAAGTGAGGGACGATCAAGCTCAACTGCTTGAATCGGGTAGTATACGGTAGGTTGTCATCACCAACTTGCTTCAGATGCCAAAATTCTTCTTCGAGCTTGAGTTGTTCATGGGGAGGGCAGAATTCGAGCATCATCATCTCCCGCACCTCACCCCATGAAGAGCATAGGCTTCTTCATTAGAACGGATGTTTCTCTCATTCGACCACCACTCCAACGCTCTGCCCTGAAACATTCCAGTGCATTCCTAGTTTTCAGATGATATGGGCACTCGCTGTTAATGAAGGGCACTTCGATGCTGTCGAACCACTCGAGCATAGCAGTCACCCCATCACTGCCCGTGAAAGACTTAGGGTTGTAAGAGATGAAATGTTTGTAGTTGAACTTTGTAGGCTTCTGCTTCTCAGCCTTGGAGTCCACAGAGGATGGAGGGGTGTTTGATCCTTGGAGCTCAGAGACAATCTTTGGCACGACTCGAGCGATCTGCTCGGCCATGAATGACATCATCTTTTTCTAAGACATCTCCCTGGATTTCCTGAGAGTGTCGGATAGCTTTCGAGAAAACATCCTAAAGATCCAACAAGAGGATCGTATGAGTCTAGATTCACGAGATCTCACAATATATAGATTAAAGAATCTAGATTGAATCACCACAAAACTCGCGACCTTCACATGGCACGTTGTATGAAACTTGGTCAACATGTAAAAACGCTTATATATAGGAAGTACCAGCGGCGTATCCACCAATCTTCGGACACATCGCCTTGCCTCATATTCTGTGTCATGTTACGTATCGCAATTACCAAACATAACAATTTACTCATCATCATCATAGATTGCTCAATTAGTTTCACATAGATTACTCAAATAGATTTCACAGATCATCATAGTTTAACTCCGTAGATCAGCATAGATTCACCCAATAGATTAGTATAGATTAACTCAATAGTTTGCCATAGATTAACTCAAATAGATTATCATAGATTAACTCAGTAGATTAACATAGATCATAGTTCACACGTAGATCCCTCATAGATTGTGTGTATAGCTTTGGAGTTCACATAGATTACATAGATTCCCCCTAGATTCCATAGACCTTCCTTTGATCGCATAAACTTCCCATAGATTACATAGACTATCCGCACTGGTCTGCAAACACCAACCTCGTATGGCACTTGGTACGAAAGTTGGTAACATGCCAGAAGCACTTATATATCGGAAGTACCAGCGGCGTATCCACCATGCTTCGGACATGCCACTTCTATCTCGTACTTCCATGTCATCTTAGTGTTTCATACCCAAAACAACTCATCATAACACAATAGTCGATCAAGATTACCACATAGATTACACATAGAATAAAGCTTCATAAATTTAGTTTGATTCGTGCTTAGAATTAACGTCTTAGATTGCGGACAACGTGTGATTCGTGTAAGAATATACCAAAAGGAACGAAGAATCGAGTTAAAACCACATAAATAAATCCACATATAAGGAATCGAGACAACATAAAAGCAAGCTAGACTTATGAAACACAGGATTGTTCCGGGTAGAGGAACGGGGACTAACCAAAGTGATTCGAACCCCTTTCGAATTGAGGTATCGTGTCTTGACTTACTTAGACAAATACGTCATCGATGTTAGGCCTACGATATTCGTCTTTTTAGTCATTTCACGTACTCAATTGATCGGAAGTCACGAGACTTTGGCGAGACATAAAACATCAAAGAGTGGGACTAGTTATCAAGATCTGAGTTTCACCTCTAACTTGACAACATCTTACCCTCCAACGTCGGTACCTATCCGCAGATAAGACCTACTAGATTATAATGAGGAAATTCTCTTCAAGGTTCGGATGTCACTCCTGTCTTGAAGATGAATTTTGTGCAAAACACAAACGCTGATTAACAGTGTTTTCAAAGTATAAAGTGTACATTGTGTCAGCCTTAGGAAAGGCATGTAAGTTTAGTAGGAACTCGTGCTGCTAGGAAGCAGATACGGTAGAATGCATAAGTCTTAAACAACAAATAAGAGTCAAGATTCCTAGAACTATAGACTAGGGCAAGTATTCCTACTTATCCTAATTCCCTATAGTTATGGCTCTGATACCAATCTGTCACACCCCAACCGATGGCGGAAACATCGGGGTGTGAGCACTAAGCGTTCAGATTGCTCATGAGATTCCATAACACTATCCGTTTCAATAGAAATTAATCAAATTCATCATAACATTGTCTAAGAGTACCAACCAAACACAACCAGTACAAAACATAACAAATATTGTCCAATTGTTCAAAAGTTTCTAGTTAACTAGGCGACGTTTCTAAGCATCTCCTAGCTGGATTCCATGCATTCCAAAGCATCCTATCAGCCTATAACATGTATTAGAATATCAATTCGAAGGTATTGGCAAGTATACAAGTTTGATAATAGAATAATAGATTAAAACAACTCATATCCACAGTGTAAGCAATAAAATTGTTTCAGTCGTGCTAGTGTCGCAGTCCACACAGTGATAGCCCAAGTATCCCGATGCTTTAGTGGTTTACCAAAGAATCAATGAGTATACTCACAATGATTGCTTAACAGTCGCAACTGTTATTGGATCAAAGGGAGCTCTTTTAGAGTTAGCCTGATTAGATTACAATGGGATAAGGGTCGGGCACAATAACGAGATTGCATAAGTGTCAAATTAGTCACTGGATCGGATAGCTGTCCGATCGGATGGCGATCCGATCGGATTGCCAGTCGGTCGGGTGACACATGTGTGTGAGAAGATAGATGGTTGCCCGATCGAATGTCCATCCGGTCGGGTTGCCACTTGGTTTGAAATTCATAAATGGAGGGGATAGGGTGGCTGCTCGATCGGACGGCAGTCCGATCGGGTTGCCACTCGATCCGGGTGGTAAATGTTTTGGTCATCTCAATTGGGTGGCACCTCGATCGGGCGGCTGTCCGATCGGGTTGCCTCTTGATCAAGGTTCCCAATGTTTCCAAGTTTCAAAAAGATTCTAAGTGTTGAAAAGTTTCAAGTTTCAAGGCTCAAGGACAAGTGTCACCTGATAGGGTGACTGTCCGACCAGACGGCTGTCCGACCGGGTTGTCGCTCGGTCGGGCGACCCTTGTTCTTGTTTACCATTTTGTAGAATTTCTAAGTTTCTAGCTCAACGGTGATGGTACGGCATGTACTGTGACAACAGTAAACTCATTAACACACCGCCGTTCTGATCGGGTGGGAATCACCCCTGTCCGATCAGTCGTCTGTTTGTAACGAGTTTATGTCAGAATCCGTTCCATGCTCGTCTTTACTAATATTAGCTCAGATCTAAGCCAGCTTTAGACTATTTGTCCAGTCCACAGCCCGTTTAGACCCGGTTTCCACCGATTAAGGTGAAAGTTTGAGAAAAATATGAAGGTACTCAAGTTTTATAGGAAAAAGTCTAGATTTAGCTTGGATTTAGTGTGAGAACGCATGAAATACCTTAGATCTGAGCTAGATCTTGCTCAGAATGACATCACATGGCAGTTTGTACAAACCCCCATGATAACATCACCCTTAAGAACTCAGATCCGCGAGATTTCATGGTGAAAAGTGTGATTTCAAGTGAGAATCACGTAGAGGATGATGTGTAGAGCGAGAAAGTATAAAGATCTAGTGCAAAACGTACCGAAATCAGCAAGAAAATGTAGAAAAGTGGCATTTGTGCGTCTAAGTCGAGCAGGGCTGTCACATCAGTGAAGGACTGATTTGACAGTTGCTATTTATAGTGTGAGAGTGAAGAGAGACGGTGCAGTGCGAATAGGGTGGTGGCCCGATCGGGTGGTCATCCGATCGGGTGGTAATCCGATCGGATTGCCACTCTGGCCAACCCAATCTTTCCGTGTTCCCGTCTTTGATTCGTTTTGCGAGTGAGATTAAGCGTTGTGTTGCGTATAGTTTGGTTAAAAGTATCTCGTAACTAGATTACATCAAAAGTTTCAAAGTTTTATAGATTCTGCCAGTGCCAAGGCTCCAGTCTCTCGTTCAACCAAGAATCAAGTTTCACGAGTCTAAGGAGTCAAGCACCAAATAATGTTTCAAGAGTCAAGAATCATAGTTTCTCAAGTATTAAGAATCAAGAGTCCAAGTATCAAGTATCAAGAATCAACAATAAGAATCTAGTTTTCAAAGAATCAAGTGTCTAGTTTAGTCATAAGAATCAAGCATCTAGATTAAGTATCGAGAGTCAAGCATCAATAGTCAAGTATCTAGATTAAATATCAAGTCTCATAGTTTATGTATCAAGAATCAAGCATCTAGATTAAAGAATCAAGTATCATAGTGTTAGTAAGATTCATACCAAAATTTCCAAGGTATCAACATCACATAAAAACAGGGACCAAAATTGACAAACAATAGAAGTTCAGGGACTGATCTTGCCAAGTGTCTAAAGTTTAGGGACGTTGGGTGTTACACTTGTTGCCCCTAATTCCAAGATTTTTTTTTAAATATTTGGCCACGTTTCTAATGTTTTCATTTTGGCTATGTAGTAGGATTTTTGCAATGTATTTGATCCTGAGGTCATTTAGTTGTTTTTGTTGTAGGTCATTTGGGGCATCTTCCTTTGCCAGACCACATTCCCAACCAGTCATCTGCCCCATATACGTTTCCATATGCCTCATTGCAAAAATCCCACAGCCGATCCCGTTAGACTCTGTCCTCCAATCCATCTTTTGTCTAACAATAGGCGTCGACTTCATGATCTTAGCCATTGGGTGTTTTTTTATACGCAAGTAGTTTGCAAAAGCATCTTGCTGCAGTTTCACATTTTTGCATATATTAGTATGGCATTTGGTCAACATAGTTTCTACATACAAAGTTTTTAAGATACTTACCAACTTTTCCACCCATCCATCATACTTTTCTTCGATGCTAAGTGTATCCTCTACAACGGTGTTATCCAATACACCAACTCTGCTGTGTTTTATATTGAAGCAGCCAACATAGAAATGTCTTTGCCATATTATTGGCAAGAAGACCAGATCGTATTCATTTATCTTTCTATCTTTTCGGTCTTCTTTAAAACGGACGAGTTTCAAAACCAATTCCATGTTGTTGTTGAATTCTTTGCATCGATAACTCGCTGTCTTTGTATACACGGGCGTATTCTGTCATATTGAGGAACCACATTTTTAATAACAAAACAAAAGTCCTAATATAATTGCATCAAATAAATATAGCAAAAGAGTTACCAGCATTATTTGTGTGCAAAATAATCTTGAGGGTGATTCTGGAGCCTTGTATATTTCTTCATAGTTCATGATATGCCCCCAACTTTGAATAACTGCGACGTGTGCATAGAATTTTGGTCTCATACTCTCACAAATCACCCTTGAGAGTTCTGACACTTCTTTAATCTTGAACACGGTACTCCTTGAAAAAAAAAAACAGTATATGGCGTTTTAGTTATGCAAACTCATTTTAGTATAAGACATGGCGTTTTGGGTGTTTACATACATATGCATGTATATTTTTAATGTAACAAATGAAAAGTTTGGCATTTTTATGAGAAATAAGTGTACATACAGCCAGTCACCCATTCCAGTGAGTATGTATGTGGAAATATTGTTTTCTTGTGCCATCTTTGCTGCATTTATAACCACTTGCCTCCTGACATAAGGTGACAAACATGCCTTACTCTTATTTGATTCTCTCTTCTCCTTTTTTCCACAGTCTTTTACCTTTTATTTTCATCATCTTCATCATCACTAGGCAGCTTTTGTGGGTTTAAAATTGTGTTATCGTGCATCAACTTTGTGATGTCTGGCGTTTTGTCCTCACCACCCTTCTCCTGCACATCTGCCTTGTTTGGCGTTTTGGTTGGTGATGTGTCGGTGGCGTTTTCATCTTGGGGTTTCAGAGGTGTCTCTTCTTTTTCAAAAGTTTGCATGAGGTTCTTCCTACCTCCAGATGGTGTCTGCTGACATGGCGTTTCATCAACCACTGCAGCTTGCTGTTCAACACTTTGGTCCACCATCTCCCCTTCAATTTTTTCTAGGTTAGTAATGAACCCCTTACTGTATTGTGTTTCTTTTGGGCGGATTTTTGGTGTTGTATCAAATACAAGCATTTTTTTGGGTCTCCTCAGCAGGGTGCAGGTGTTTTTTTTTATAGCTTTAAGCATTTGATCCACCATCTTTGGACAATCTTCAATCATTTGTTCTAGGTCTTGTCCCGGCAGTTCTAAAACCTCAGCAATATTCATTTTAATTATCTTTTCCCCATTATATATGAAAATGTGATATTCAAGTGTTTTTAAATCACAATCCTAGCTTTCAATATCATTTTCCTTTATATCTTCATCTGACAATATAGTATTCTCATCACCACCATCAGTCTCCCTTTCATCTTTATGATGAGCATCATCATTTATGGGGGTTGGTGTAATAGTTGAGGGTTTGGCATTTTGCACTCCAGCCATCTCCCATTCCCCTTCATTTTCCCTTTCTCCTTCCCCTTCCCCTTCTCCTTCCCCTCCATTTTCACCTTCAGCTTTTTCATTTTCAGCTTCCTCTCTCTCATCAACCACTTCCTTGGCGTTTTCATCAACAACAGTTTGCACTTCTATGGCGTTTTGTTCTCCTCATCTTCATTTTCACCTTCTTCTCTCTCAGCTGCCACTTCCTTGGCGTTTTCATCAACAAATTTTGACATGTTCTCTAACAATGCCAGACATTGTGAGTATTTAATGTGTACCAAGAGGTTGTTTGGATGTTCAATCTTTAACTGTTTTAACAATGTGCTCATTTTATTGTAACAGTTTTCTAATTCTTTGTATGCCCATCCAACTTCTTAGCCATTGTTTGTTAAATAAAAAAGGAATTTATTAAGTATGGCATTTTTTATTTTTTTGTTAAACTTATTATTCGAACGATATACCTCCTGAGCTTCATTGTTTTGTTGTTCTTCGCCAGCACCATGGTCTTCATGCCGTGTTAGTACTCTGACTAGAGCATGGTTCCCTGATGCAAAAACTTCAAACATCATGTTCTGGCTTTCTACATCTTCAGCCACAACCCTTTGAAAGAAAGCCTCTTCGTTCTCATCATTGATTTGCATGGCGTTTGTGCTTCAGGGTCGATTTCAGCATAATCATAATGATTATCATGATCAAAACCATCATCATCATCAACCTCACCATGATCATTATCAGCATGCTCATCAACATTGTCAACATCATCTTCATCTTCATTCTCAACATCATCACCATCAGCATCTTCTTCATCAACACCTTGCATTTTGTCTGCTGTCTTGGGTGTGGCTTCCTTAGCCTTCTTAACATTTTTCTTTTTAACTTCTTTGCCATTCGTGGCGTTTTGGCTCTCCATATTTCCTTTTAACCGTTACACCCTCAAACATGTCAAGAGTTCTCGTTGTAAACCACTCAATTGGGTATCCTTCTTTTCGTTCCAAGCTTTTTCTATTGCAAGCATCATTCACTAAGGCAAGCTGTAACACAAGACATTTTTAATTTTTAAATTTTTATTTTTTGCAAACTATTATATATGGAAATAGTTTTCTTATCGCAAGTATCATCAAGGGCCATGTGAAATGCTTTTTTGGAGACCATGTGGGTTTGGTGTGTTGCAAGCATTGGATGAGATAACCGCACCAGTTCAATTGGTTTATTTGAACATTTTGTTTAATGTTATGCAAGAATTGTTGGTTGACGACCGCATTATCACTTGCATGCCCAATTATAGTGAAGAATGCTACAAGGAAATATAGCCAGAAGTTTCTCCCGAAGCTATCCATCTCAGGCAAGATGTTATCAAAGTAGAGCTTCACACTTGGTCTGTTAATCCAGGCAGTCCTTTTGAACTGTGCTCTCCACTCAGCCACTACTTGATCATTAGTTGTTGACCTTCTTTCCCCCTTCATGGTCACGTCACCATTCAGTATACCCGTTAAAGAGTTTATCAATTCTTCATTGATATGTATTGTATGGTTGCCAACATTTAGATTGTTTGTTCTTTCATTATAATTTTCAACCAACCAGTACACAAGCCTTGTGGGTATGTTGTCTATTTTCATCCTTAGGGCAGCACCAAACCCCATGTCATGTACTGGCCTGTCTTTGATTTTGATTTAGATTTATAAACCAAGCAGTCAAGTTTGTAGGTTTTACTCTTGACAAAAGCCTAGCACCACTGAACTCATAAAATGGTTCTTCCTTAACCTCAACATCCTGACTTAAGGCCTTCCTCTTATTGGCATTTTGGGCTTTGCTGGTGTGCACATTTATTCTTACTCTCAACCCCTCTTCGCCTATAAAACATGATTAATTTCCACGGCGTTTAATAACACAAATGATACATGTCGTTTAATAACACACACAAATGATATATGTTGTTCAATAAGACAATCACATATGATACATAATGTTTAATAACACAAATGATATATGTAAAATGGCGTTCTCATACAGTCAAACAATATTATACAAACGATACATGTATTGGCGTTTAGTAACAAACTATCAAAGTATATTACATGATATATGGAGTTTTACAAACAAACATCATAAATAGTAACCATTTGTACCATGTTTTGTTGTTGTCTTCTTTCGTTGCTTGGTGGTTCTTTGGCGTTTTGGAGCAGGTGAGCCTTCCTCTTCCACACCCATAGAGACTGCAGATTTATTGATAAAATTAGAAGGCCAAAAACATCATAAAACTAGCATAATATAAATCAAAGTTAACTCACTCTGTTTTTTGCCTCTGGATGTTTTTTGATTTTTATACGCCATAATATTTGTGGTTTCGCATTTTCTATGGTTTTCGCGTTTTTCGTTGGAATTGGGGAGGTTTCTCTGGGAAGTATATATGTTTCGGTCCCGTTTGATAGGTTTTGTAGATGCACATTTACCTTTTTACCCTTAATGAAGCACGTCCACTTTCGAAAGTTGATGTTATATACGAAAATGCCACCGTGACAATCTAATCCATAGATTGTTTTGATCGGATGGATCAGAACCGTTCTCACTGTTTTCACACTTTAGGGTGTTTTCTCTCTCTCTCTCTCTCTTTCTCTCTCTCTCTCTCTCTCTCTCTCTCTATATATATATATATATATATATATAAAAACGGGATCAGGAGAAAACGCTCAAAAGTGTGAGAACGGTGAGAACGCACCCTGGCCCAACACGTGTCCCGCGGCATAGAGAAGGGCGGAGGGGCTTTTTTGTCTTTTTATTCTTCTTTTATTTCCCAACGCGGTATAATATTTTATGGCGTCTAAGTTTTTTTTGGCCTTAATTGTATTTTTTAAACTTTTTGGCGTTGAATTAATTGTTTTTGTGTCACATATATATTTTTTTGGCGTTGTAGCGTTTTCTGGTTAATTTTTTTGGCGTTTATGGCGTTTTGTATAATAATTCACTACGAGTCACTAATATTTTCATAATATTACAATAAGACCAATTTTTTTTTGGCGTTTAGTGAATTTTTTGGCGTTTAACACCCTTTTACCAGGTGTTTTGCCAGCAGTTGTTCTCCTAGTTTTCATACTTCTAGCGTTTTGGTGTTTATAGTTTTTGGCGTTTTATATAATAATGTATTTTATTTATAGTGAATTAGATAACAAATCAACATATAACTTGATATCAAAACAATATAAAATGAAAACAAAAATAATAAAAAAATGGTAATCTAATTTCTCTTTCGAATCTTCACTGTCATCAGCCTCTATCTTCTTGAATTTGTTTTGGCGTTTTGAACCTTTTTTTGAATACTTTAGCTAGACGCCAACTTTCCTACATAAACCCCGTCTTTTTCAGAAGAAGCTGCTTAGTGGCATCCTGTTTTTTGGTGTGATATTCTTGTTTGGTGGGATGTCATTGAAGATCAACTCTTGTTTGATGCTATTTGTAATAATGGAGTCCAAAATAGCATTTTACACTTGTGTTGAACCCTTTCTTCCATGCCTATAATCATCAAGAACAAAGCTCATATGATGGCATATCACTGTCACCAGTCTCTTTTTCTTGAATATTTGTCCATCTCATCCAGCAAAATATTATTGAGTTAACCCCCTCAGAAAAAGGATCCATTTCAGTGAAAGCTTTGACATCTGTGGCGTTTTAAACGAAGTGATTTCTAGAGGATTTGGTGTTTTTGTGTCTTTATGGGTGTGATTAATTTCATAGTGTATAGACCCCTCTCTTATAGGAGTTTTTTGGTGCATAGTTTAGGCGGGACTTTTTATTGTAATAAATGATAGTAATAAAGTAACTGTCTTTTCAGTTACTGTTTTTTCTATTTACTGTCCATCTTCTGAGTTTGGCGTTTTTTTAAATGGCCTTATGCAGACTAACATGACAAAATACAATAACTGAGTAAATAAAATATTAAGCAGGAAAAATATTTTTTTGTTATTTTTTGACGTTTTGTTAGGGTTAACCATTTTTATTATTATTTTGGCGTTTTTCTAGTAAAGATAGAAATATATCATTTAATTATCTTAAAAAAAAGAAGATTACATAGAAGGAAAAAAAGAGGAAAAAAAATAAATCCTTCGTCAGAAGGTACTTTATCTGAATAGTATCCATCACTTTTGTCATCTTCTTCCTCCTCGGAGTCTTCATCTTGATCTTCATCCATGTCATCACATTCACCTTCATCAGCTTCTTGTTCCTGAAGATTCTGAAGCCTCCACCTGAACATGTCTTGCATTAACTCCAATTTTGAGTCTATTTCTGTGTTGGTACAAGTGGCGTTATACAATTCTTCCATGAAACCCAGTCGCTGCTTTGTCATGATGTTCTCTAGCCAGTAGACTTCCTGCTCTCCGCTGTCGTATGTAACCGTCACCATGTCTGTTTCATCATCAAGACGCCATGATGTCATGACAGGGTCTGGCTTCACATCTCCTTTGATTGGTCCAAATTTGCTGGTTAATGCTTTCATAAGCATATGCGTTTCATGGCATTCGTTGTCTAGAGCGATGCTAATGGATAAGATTTGCCTCTATATCTCTTCTTCCATATCAGAATTGCCCTGACCGTCTTAACATACACCCTCCTTCTGTTGTCAAAATGGAGGACGTATCGCCTGATTCCCAGAGTGTATCTCCACAAAACGATTGTTGCCATTTTTGGCATTTTGTTTAAGTTGGCGTTTTTGGTTATCGATTTTTTTTTTTTTTTTTTTTTTGCAGAAATTGGATAGATTGAAGTGATTATGGAAGCTATGTTTTACGTTTGTTTATATAATGATGTTTTTTTGGCGCGTAATTTAGGAGGGAATTTCTTCTAATAAATGTTAATAACTGAAATTCAGTTATTTGTGTTGTTTCATCTTCCTGTAATATTCAACGTGTTTTATTTTAATTTTTGGCGTTTTGTTTTTAATGGCGTTTTATTTTTTTGTATGGCGTTTTATCATTTGATGGCGTTTTCGATATGAGGGGTAAAAGACCCTTTTACCCTTAATGAAGCGCGTCCCACATAATAATATTCATGTTATTTACGAAAACGCCACCGCGCAATCTAGTCCATGGATTGTTTTGATCGGACGATCCATAATCGTTCTCACCGTTCTCACACTTTTCACCGTTTTCTCTAAATCCTGACCCTATATATATATATATATATATATATATATATATATATATATATATATATATATATATATATATATATATATATATATATATATAGAAACGAGTTCGGGAGAATACGCTCAAAAGTGTGAGAATGGTGTGAACGCATCCTGGCCCAACACGTGTCCCGCGGCATAGAAAAGGGCGGAGGGGCTTTTTTGTCTTTTCATTCTTCTTTTATTTTCATAACGCGGTATAATATTTTCTGGCGTCTAAGTTTTTTTTGGCGTTAATTGTATTTATTAAACTTTTTGGTGTTGAATTAATTGTTTTTGTGTCACATATATAATTTTTTTGGCGTTATATCGTTTCCTGGTTAATTTTTTTGGCGTTTGTGGCGTTTTGTATAATAATTCACTACGAGTAATTAATATTTGCATAAGATTAAAATAAGACCGATTTTTTTTGGCGTTATTGAATTTTTTGGCGTTTTAATACCCTTTTATAAGGTGCTTTGCCAGCAGCTGTTCTCCCACTTTTCATTCTACTAGCGTTTTGGTGTTTGTAGTTTTTGGCGTTTTATATAATAATGCATTTTATTTATAGAGAATTAGATAACAAAACAACATATAACTTGATATCAATACAATATAAAATGAAAACAAAAATAATTAAAAATGGTAATCTAATTTTTCTTTCCAATCTTCAATGTCATCAGCCTCTTCCTTCTTGAATTTGTTTTTGGCGTTTTGAACCTTTTTTGAATAATTTAGCTAGATGCCAACTTTCCTTTATAAACCCCGTCTTTTTCAGAAGAAGCTGCTTAGTGGCATCCTGTTTTTTGGTGTGATATTCTTGTTTGGTGGCATGTCATTAAAGATCAACTATTGCTTGATGCTATTTGTAATAATGGAGTCCAAAATAGCATTTTACACTTGTGTTGAAACCTTTATTCCATCCATATAATCATCAAGAACAAAGCTCACATGATGGCATATCACTGTCATCAGTCTCTTTTTCTTGAATATTTGTCCCTCATTCAGCAAAATATTATTGAGTTAGCCCCCTCAGAAAAAGGATCCATTTAAGTGAAAGTTTGCCATCTGTGGCATTTTAAAGGGAGTGGGTTCTAGAGGATATGGCGTTTTTGTGTTTTCTGGCTGTGATTAATTTCATTGTGTATAGACCCCTCTCTTATAGGAGTTTTTTGGCGAGTAGTTTAGGCGGGACTTTTTATTGTAATAAATGATAGTAATAAAGTAACTGTCTTTTCAGTCACTGTTTTTGTATTTACTGTGTTGATCAGCTTTTATCAGTTTTATAGGTTATAGACGTCCCATCTTCTAATTTCGGCGTTTTTTTAAATGGCGTTATGCAGACCAACATGACAAAATACAATAACGGAGTAAATAAAATATTAAACACGAGAAATATTTTTTGTTATTTTTGGCGTTTTGTTAGGGTTAACCATTTTTAGTATTTTTTTGGCGTTTTGCTAATAAAGATAGAAACATATCGTTTAATTATCTTAAAAAAAAAAGATTACATAGAAGAAAAAAAAAGAGGAAAAAAATTTAAAATCCTTCGTCAGAAGGTACTTTATCTGAATAGTATCCATCACTTGCGTCATCTTCTTCCTCCTCGGAGTCTTCATCTGGATCTTCATCCATGTCATCACATTCACCTTCATCGGCTTCTTGTTCCTGAAGATTCTGAAGCGTCCACCTGAACAGGTCTTTGTCATCACATTCACCTTCATCAGCTTCTTGTTCCTGAAGATTCTGAAGCCTCCACCTGAACAGGTCTTGCATTAACTCCAATTTTGAGTTTATTTCTATGTTGGTACAAGTGGCGTTATGCAATTCTTCCATGAAACCCAGTCGCTGCTTTGTCGTGATGTTCTCTAGCCAGTAGACTTCCTACTCTCTGCTGTCGTATTTAACCGTCACCATGTATGTTTCATCATCAAAACGCCATGATGTCATGACAGGGTCTGGATTCACATCTCCTTTGATTGGTCCAAATTTGCTGGTTAATGCTTTCATAAGCATATGCGTTTCATGGCATTCGTTGTCTAGAGCGATGCCAATGGATAAGATTTGCCTCTGTATCTCTTCTTCCATCTTCTGAATTGCCCTGACCGTCTTAACATACACCCTCCTTCTGTTGTCAAAATGGAGGACATATCGCCTGATTCCCAGAGTGTATCTCCACGAAACGATTGTTGCCATTTTTGGCGTTTTGGTTAAGTTGGCGTTTTTGGTTAACGATTTTGTTTTGCAGAAAATGGATAGATTGAAGTGATTATGGAAGCTATATTTTACCTTTGTTTATATAATGATGTTTTTGGCGCGTAATTTAGGAGGGAATTTCTTCTAATAAATGTTAATAACTGAAATTCAGTTATTTATGTTGTTTCATCTTCCTGTAATATTCAACGCGTTTTATTACTAATTTTTGGCGTTTTGTTTTTAATGGCGTTTTATTTTTCTTGTATGGCATTTTATCATTGATGGCATTTTGAATATGAGCGGTAAAAGACCCTTTTACCCTTAATGAAGCGCGTCCCACATAATAAAATTGATGTTATTTACGAAAACGCCACCGCGCAATCTAGTCCATGGATTGTTTTGATCGGACGATCCATAAGCGTTCTCGCATTTCTCACACTTTTCACCGTTTTCTCTAAATCCTGTCCCTATATATATAGGGAGCCGCTAGAATGAGAACCACCTCCAGTTGTAAGAACCGTGAGAACTACACCCCACGGAGCGCCGTTCGCCGCGATTTTTTTTTTTTACAAGTAGATGTGTGCATTATAAACACGGCCGTAAAAAATCACGGCGAACGGCGCTCCGTGGGGTGTACTTTTTTACACCTCAAGTTTGGTGAAAAAAAAGAAAAAAGAAAAAAAATTAAAAAACACCAAACTTGAGGTGTAAAAAAGTACACCCCACGGAGCGCCGTTCGCCGTGATTTTTTACGGCCGTGTTTATAATGCACACATCTACTTGTAAAAAAAAAATTGCGGCGAACGGCGCTCCGTGGGGTGTAGTTCTCGCGGTTCTTACAACTCGGGGTGGTTCTCATTCTAGCAGCCCCCTATATATATATATATATATATATATATATATATATATATATATATATATATATATGGTAGGGTTCATTTGTGAACAACCCCCTTGATAGTGGAACTGCGTGAACTAATCGTAGCCCTTGATTATCAATATACAAGTGTAAGTCAAAGGTCAGGATTTAATCAGGATTTGATGATGAAAATACACTGGTGGATTGTATGATTTGATGATGTAAATCAATGGCCAGGATTTGTTCACTCAGTTCACAAATGCACTAGTGTTCACTCTAGAACCCCACCCCATATATATAGGATTAGGTTCAAGAGTGAACACTAGTGTATTTGCGAACTGAGTGAACTAATCATCACCATACACGTGTGTAAATCAATGGCCATGATTTGATGATGAAATACAATAGTGTATTTTACGATTTGATCATGAAATACTAGCCATACACGTGTGTAAATCAATGGTCAGGATTTGTTCACTTATTTCGCAAATACGTGTGTAAATCTTGAGACTACTACACACACTCTAGAGATGGATGATGGATGAATGTGGTGGATGATGGTGGTATTGTAGTGGTGAAGTGGTGGCAGGTGTGAGAGAAGTGGTTTGCCAAGGGATGGATTGCGATTGAACCAAGCACCCCTATTTATAGCTGAAAACAGAAGCTTCACACGGCCCCGTACCTGGTGGGCACGACCCCGTGCCTTCTTTCTTCTCTGTCTTCATTTAATGAGCTTGCCAGTCTGGATGCTCACGCGGCCCCATGTGTCAACGGCACGACCCGTGGCCATTGTACTTACTATACTATCCAAGATTTGCATATATGGGAGTTGACCATGGGCCGTGTCCATGGGACACGGCCCCGTGTTTCTTGTCTGCTTCTGTTTGTCTTCTTCTTCCTGGAATCCTGGGTGGGACACGACCCTTGATTGTCTTCTGATTCGTTGTTTTTGGTTTTGAGGTGAAGCTTGGAGGGTTGGTATATTGTATCAACTTTCCTTCTTTTGCATTCATGCTGGTTTTTGCCGTTAAATTGTTCCTTTTGTACATTTAAGTTCTTTTAATCCTGAAAATAAAAAGTATACAAAGAAACACACTTTTTTCAACATTAGTACTAAAAAAGGGTTGTTTTTACACCTTATTTGATATAATTTATAGGGTCAGGATTTAGAGAAAACGCTCAAAAGTGTGAGAACGGAGAGAACGTTTATGGATCGTCAGATCAAAACAATCTATGGACTAGATGACGTGGTGGCGTTTTCGTAAATAAAATCACTTTTATTAATCTGGCACGCTTCATTAAGGGTAAAAGGGTCTTTTGACTTAACATAAAACGTCAAATTCACGCTATTAAAATCCCGCCTCAACACACATAGCACACTTCATCATAATATAACGCCATAAATATAAAACGCCAAACTTTGTTTTTAACCGATAAAGTTGAACAAACAGTACTGAAACGACGGAACTTTATTACTAGCATTTACTGTAATAAAAATCGCGCCTAAAATGCGCGCCAAAAACTTCCTATATAAACAATCTCTCAGAATTACTAAAATCCTCACCAAAACCCCAAAATCCTATATTTTCCTCTATACCATTCATCTTATAAACGCCAAAAAAAACCAAAATATCAAAGATTCCAATCCATGTTTCTTTGATATACACTATTTTCTCAATAAACTTTCGCTCTATGTAATGAGCAAAATCCTCAATATAAACGCCAAAACATACAAAAACCACAAAACTTCAAAAAAGCCATTTTCATGGAGATTCAGTTTTCGTTCTCAATAAAGTTTAGCTAAACGGGATAGATAACATTGTTACACATCTTTCTTGACTGAGGATTAACAATGTTATCCATTTCATTCAGCAAAACATTATTGAGTTTAGCACGACCAAAATTAGAAGTTTATGGTAGTTTTATTTAGTAGCGTTATTGTTTTTTTTTTTTTTTTTTTTTTGGCGTTTGATTCCCTTGTCCGATCTTATATTGTTTGTTATTTAACTTCGAAGTAGCATGTTATGAACAAATAGGTAGAAAAAAGAAAAAGATGCAAAAAAAAAAAAAAAAGATTTAAAACGTCAAACTGAGATCTGTCTGTGTTCTATAGGATTGAAATATATAAAACGCCAAACTACTCTACACTGGCTCTCGAAAACCACCTGTATGTGTTCTGTAAGAATGAAAAATACAAAACGCCAAACTACTCTTCACTGGCTCTCGAAGACCTTGTCGATCTTCTTTTAATTACGGCTTGTTTGCATGTCGGTGCGTAGTGTCCATAACCTTTGCAGTTCTGACACTGCATTTCTTTGGCCCCGGGTTTCGACTTTGATTTCTTTTTGTCGATTGCTATCTCCAGTTTAGATTTCAGGTGCTTCTGAGAACCAGAACCTTTGGATTTATACCCTACAGGGACTACTATCGGATTCTTGTCGTTTTTATATTGACCGGTTATCTCGGCAAATCTACCCCTAGAACTAGCGGGAGGAGCAACAATCTGCATATCTTGAACCTTCTTCATATAAGATTGAACATGATCCTTGTATAAGGATAGCTCCTCTTTATTACCAGACAAACGGTTCAAAGTGTATTCGGTTGAAAAAATAATATCTTGCATCATACTTTGCACATCAGGATCAAGCTCGGTCATATATTCACGACTGATTGAGAATTCAGGAGAGTAGTTTGGGGAAGCCTCTTTGCGCCATCTATTCAGAATGTATTGTTTTGGAAATTCCCTAATGTTTATAATTCTCAAAACATAGAATATATGTCTACATAGCAAACCAAACTGTTCAAAACGTCTGCATGAGCAACTACATGTGCAATCAGACTTACGGAACATTACCTGAAAAACGCCAAAAACAATATCTCTATAACGCCATGCATAGAATGTTTGTCTAAAAAGTAAAAAAAAACACATTGCATATGATAAAACGCCATTAATAGAAAACGCCATAAAAACCAAAACGCCATTATTTACCTCAAATAAGGATGTACAAGGCTGTTGGAAGTCATTTACGTAAAACTTAACAAACCTATCAGGCTGATCTTCGTAATGTTGATTTATGCAATCCGCGACTCCAATAATCTCAGCTTGAATGTCACAAAAAATACTTTTTTGTGTATATGTCAACAGCTTGCCCTTCCAACAATTTGTAACTACTCTTCAACTGGGATCTTTTGTGTCGAGATTCATGATCATTTTTACGATGTGTGTGACGATGTGCTTCTATTGCAGTCTCGTAATGCGTCATGAACTCAACAAGAGTAGCTTTCGAATTGCACACTTGACCAAAAAAATGATTCTCACTCTCCGACCTGGATGTCGTTCGCATAAGACCAGACATATGCTCCATTCTATAGTATGCAGGGATCCAAGATTCCCTAAGTAACAAAATATCAGATAGCCAGTCATTATCTTCTAAATTGAATTCTGCGATAACCGCTTCCCATTCTGATTCAAACTCTTCAGGTGTGAGAATATCCGTCCACACAACACCAGAAATACGTTCTTTAAAATTGGTGGAATTGCATAGCCTAACACCAACCTATATATAACACGAAAACGCCATGCATAAAAAAAACAAAGATAAAACTTAATTAAAAAAACACTAACAAGGTAAAGAACGCCATATATTTTAAAACGCAGTGTATCCTAAAACGCCAAAGGTAAAAAAAGCATAACATCCTTCAGAGAAAGTTTTATGCATCACATGCCACATGCATAACCGATGCCTCGTGTCAACAAATACAACAGAAATAGCCTTCTTCATCGCTGGATCTTGGTCAGTGACAACAACTTTTGGTTGAGAACCAACAACTTTTAGAAAAACTCTTAACAACCAAATATACGTATCAGCAGTTTCCGACGCCAATAATGTTGCACCAAATGTAACATTGCAGTGATGATTGTCTACACCAGTGAACGGTACAAACACCATAGAGTATCTGCATATGAAAAAGCCATGAGAACTGAAACAATAATAAAACGCCATTGAATGTAAACTAATAAAACGCCATTGCATGTAAACTAATAAAATGCCATTGCATGTAAAATAATAAAACGCCACTGCATGTAAATTAATAAAACGTTGAAAACAGAAGAAGTTGAATTATAAAATATTACTTGTTGGAACGATACGTGGCGTCAAACGAAATCACATCACCAAACACGTGGTAATTACGTTTGGCTGATCGTCACACCAAAAAAAAGACCCTTCAAACGATTCTCTTCGTCTGTGATGTAATCATATGAGAAATTAGGCTGTGAATGTTTTTTTTTTCAATCAAATGTTTCACAACCATATCGGCGTCATATTCCCCTATAAACAAGTTAATTTGCCTCTTATAGTTCTTAAATTCAACTTTGCTTGCACCCATGTCTTCAAAACCGCCAAAACAAGTCTTCATAACATTAAACGCCTTGACGGGACCCAAATTTAGCTTAGACATGCTGTGTATAACATGCTTCTGTAGCCGAGTGAGGTGTCGTTCAGTTGGAAGAAAATGCTTATCGGGACGTTCAACAAGTTCATGATTGTGCTCCTTGACAAACTTATACACCTTCCATGATCCAGCCTCAAAAGTTACACATAACAGTGCACCACAATCAGTCCTCTTTGAAAAGTTAGATCGCACTACTAGCTCCTTTTGATTGGGGTCCAACGTATCAACCTTCTTGTCCTTGTATAACCCAAATCTCGTACACAAGTAATACTTAATATGTTAGACACCTTTATAATTTGTCTTTTTAGTCCCTTTCCTGACTGAAAACCCACACTCCTTGGCATACTTAACATACATTGAATAACAATCATCAAGGCTTGAGAATACCAGGTCCATTATGGGCTTTAATTTTTCACTGACGTTAGGAATGATAAATGGTAATCCAGTTTTGGGGCAAAGCCTTTGACTCGAGGAAGAGACTTCGTCTGAGAAAACACAGTGAGGAACAGAAAAATCAGAAAAACACAGTGATGTTTCGTAATAACATTATACATTAAAACGCCATTAATTGAATAATAAACAAGACATAATAAACACATAATTTAAAAACGACATGATAAAAAAGCCATGAGATGAATAATTAAAAACACTTAACAACATAAATAATTAACAAAATATAACATCATAATGAAAATGCCAAAATTAACAAAACTAATGTTTACACAAATTAACAAAATAGTAATAACTGATGTTCATAAATACTATTAAATAAAATTCAAAACTAACCAAATAGATGAAAAACGTCAATGATCGTAAAAACATAAGAAATACACTAGAACGTAAATGACAATTAAAATTAATATTGAAAACTCCAATTGCAGTTCTTAATAATTGTTTAAATATCAATTAAAACGCGATTAAATTGCATAATTGAAATAACGCTATTGAAAATTATACAACACATTATAAAAATAATAATACAAAAAAAAACGGCATAGAACAATGATAAAAGAACAAAACGTCATATCTGTTGCATGATTTGCTGGAACGAAAATAGAAAACGCCAACGAATTTTACTTCGTCGAACAGTATCCACGTTAAACGCCATAGATCTGAGAAAGCTTGCAAAGGAGGTAACATCTAACAATAAATCTTTGGAGTTTTAATTTGAAATAGATTTATAACGCGAATAAGGAGGGAACGTATAAAAGGACAATCGTACCCCCGCATAACAATTAGGGCCCCCTGCCATGTGTTGGGTCAGGACTCGTTCTCACCGTTCTCATACTTTTCACCTTTCTTTCCTGAACCCGTTTCATCATTTTATATTTTGCATTTGACGCATATCAACCACCACCACACACACACTCTCTCCTCGATTTCTTTGACCGTCTCTCTCCCTCTAAACCTCCCATCACCACAATTTCGAACCAAAAAAACCCTAACTCACCTGCGAGATCTAAATCCTCCACTAGCATCTCTGCTGGACATTTATAATTTTGGCTATATTTAAAGCACACATTTTATAATTCACTCTAAAGTTTGACATGCCTCTATAAAACAATAGGTTTACTATTATGGTTAAGTTATTGATGATTAGATTTTAAGAAAATCATATATTTACTAACCAATACTAATCCAACTATCTTTTGCAGGTCCACTAAGTATCAATTTTGAAAATTCAACATGGACTAACATTACATTTGAGTTGAACCAAAATTCATGGGCAAAGGTTAATTCGTACTTGGCATTTTGTCACATGTTTTATACAATGATATATAAAATAAAATATTTTTTTTTCTCGTATGGATGTTTGAGTTTTTGACATGCATGGTGAATGAAAACAATTGTATAATTTTGTAGGTAGCTAATATGATATTCGCAGATCTACCCACTGGTGTAGGGTTTTCATATGCTAAAACATGGGAAGCATCAAGGAGTAGTGATTCCCTTTTAGTTTTACAATGTTATGAGTTTATACAAAAGGTTAGATAAGTTTAGTACAACATCCATATTATCATTTTTAAATGTCAAATATATTTATCTCTTTCATTGAGTCAAACTTAAAACCTCTATATTATTTAGTCTCTTATACCAACTTCCCTTATTTTGTTAATCCTAGACTTATTGGCGGACACATGCCCATAACTCATCATCCGAATAAATTTTATGTGTTTTATGTATAGTGGCTTGTGGAGCACCCAAGGTTTCTTAATAATCCATTCTACATGTCTGGGATTTCATACTATGGTCTTGTTATACCAGCTGCTACTTTAGAGACATACAATGGTAATGTACTATATCATATCATTTATATCCTAATTACAATATTTACTCTGGTTTAATGTAGGCAATCAACATGGAAATCAACCACAAGTGAATATTAAAGTAAATACTGAACTTCTTCATAACACTATTGAAAAATAATATTTCTTTATTTACTGATTCGTGTATATATATATGTGTGTGTGTGTGTGTCGCATGTGCATGTGTATGTGTATGTGTGAGTAATATTAATATGTTTCCCATCATACAGGGATGTATATATGTTAGCCCTCTAACAGATAAATTCAGTGATTTTAATTCGAGATTAGAGTTTGCTCACCGGTTTGCACTTATTTCAGATGATATATACGAGGTAAAACAAAAAAAAATGTATATCAACTTCATGACATAGTTACTTTACAGTTTCTGAGCCATGGTCTAACATCTTCATGGTTCTTGATATATTTCAGTCTACAAAAGAAACTTGTAATGGAAACTACATAAATTCTAATCCGGATAACATACTATGTTTATATAATCTTCAACGGATAGATGAGGTACAAATTGAAAATATTTAATTAGATGTGTAACTTTTTATCAGAATCTCTAGTAATTTTTTTTTTTAATTCCAGTGCACAAGCGGACTTAACATAGGCAATATATTGGATCCAGTTTGTGATGCTGCAAATCCCGAGCCAACTTGTTTTGTAACTTTTCTTTCTCATATTAAAAAATATCCCCACACAAGCATATACATATACATATATATATATATATATATATATATATATATATAGTAGGAGTTGGGTGGAAAGTCTATTTTTCCTAGAAAGTCTAGGAAGGAATAAGAATTGGACACGTGTCATTGAGGGATTTTAAGTAGAAGGGCTATCATGTAATTTCATATTTTAATTTTATTTTTGGAATGTATCTTCATTAACTAAAATTCCATGATTTTCGGAATTTTTATTATTTTCGAATTCAAATCTGGAAGTCAATGTGTTCATTAACTAAAATTCCATGTCACATTACATCGCATATTCCATTGTTCAAAAGATTACTGGAATTTATCAGCATGTTCTTGGTGCTGTGTTTTAACAGTTTACAGGGCTAAAGCCATTTTTTTATAGATCCCACAATATAAAGATGGTAAAACACATGGTATGAATCTGATTGCTGTTAAAACACAACTGTATGAATCTGAATGCTAAAACACAACTGTATGAATCTGATTGCTGTTAAAACACAACTGTATGAATCTGTTTGCTGTTAAAACACAACTGTATGAATCTGAATGCTAAAACACAACTGTATGAATCTGCTTGCTGTTAAAACACATCTGTATGAATCTGGATGCTAAAACACAACTGTATGAATCTGAATGCTAAAACACAACTGTATGAATCTACTTGCTGTTAAAACACATCTGTATGAATCTGCTTGCTGTTAAAACACAACTGTATGAATCTGTTTGCTGTTAAAACACATCTGTATGAATCTGAATGCTAAAACACAACTGTATGAATCTGCTTGCTGTTAAAACACATCTGTATGAATCTGTTTGCTGTTAAAACACAACTGTATGAATCTGTTTGCTGTTAAAACACATCTGTATGAATCTGAATGCTAAAACACATCTGTATGAATCTGCTTACTGTTAAAACACATCTGTATGAATCTGGATGCTAAACCACAACTGTATGAATCTGCTTGCTGCTAAAACACAACTGTATTAATTTGCTTGCTGTTAAAACACATCGTCAAGAAGACGGAGATGATAAGAACAATATTTGAATGGTGATGATGAACTCGGAGATGGTGGAGATGGAGAAGTGTTTTAATTTGATCCGGTGCTCTCCACCGTTTCTAAAGTTATCTTCTTCCATGATTGTAGTTATATTTGGTAGGGATTGGGGTTTCCAATATGGGTTTGGAGACAGAGAGGGAGGGAAAATCGCTTAAATTTAGGAACTGGACGGTTATCTAATTGATTTAAAACACGGCCATTGACAAAATTGCCCCTACTCATTTAAAACAATCAATTAATTAAACTCAAATATTACAAGATTGCCATTGATTTAATCTCAACCCTTAAACACACCAATCGGATGGACCAGATCGCTTCCTAGACTTTCTAAGAAAAACACACTTTCCGTGCGAACCCTACTCTATATATATATATATATGTGTGTGTGTGTGTGTATGGGGAAGGTTCTGATACACAATACTCTTAACCTAAAAACAGTTAGAAAAAAAAGTTTTGATACGAATACAATGTACTAATATGCAAATAACAAAGTGTTGATATGTAAAATTAATATTGATATATAACTACCACTATGTTGTTGCATATCAACACTATTTGTTACATATCAACATTCTGATATTTGGATATCGACACTTTGTATTCGTATCAACACTTTGCTTCCTATGTTTATCATGTTAAGATCTATCAGTATTTGATCCTACCATGGTCTCTACGTACATGCGTATGTACGTGCATATATGTATGTATGTACATGTGGATATATATATATAGAGTAAGGTTAAGATACAAAAAGCCTTATCATACATCATGTAGGAGACAATGATAGCCGTTGGATCAGGGGTATAATCACGCATGGGACCACATAATCACGCATAGGACCACATAATCAAGCATGGGACCACATAATCACGCATGAGACTATAATCACGCACGTTCTATGATAATAACGCACGTTATATTTTTTGTCATGTATGTTAATGTAGGTTAAGCCTTAAAGTACATTATACTTTCTCTCTCTCTCTCTCTCTATATATATATATATATATAAAACTTTTTTTTATCAAATTAACCTTTCATAGTTAACAAAACTAAGAGAATATGATCAGTTTACCAATTATTTTATATTTCCAGGCAGCTGCTGATATATATTTAGGATATTGGGCAAACAATAAAGTTGTTCAGAAAGCACTTCATGTTCGTGAGGTATGTTGTTTTTCAATGACTTAAAAACTAATGACACTATTTACTCAATGATTCAAAGATAAATGGGCGGGTGCTTTCAAAGGTTGTAGTATTGTTGTCACAATAATGTACGAATATATAAATAAAAGTACCTACCGATATCATTTATTTAGTAAAATCTGTATTAAGGCAAATTGTTATATATAGTTTTATCCTATTACAACCTAGAGTAACCTTGGGCCTTTAAACATCTTCAATAAAGTCCCATTATGTATACAAATTGTTTGGTCTTTTGCAGTCATCTAAAAACAAAACTCCATTTTCTTTTGAATTGATTTTATGCCGATTTCTTTTTGTAGGGAACGATTGAAACTTGGCACAAATCAAATTACTCTCTACAATATGATATGAACAAAGAAGACACTGTGTATTACTCATATGACATCTTCAGTAGCGTCGATGACCATAGACAACTTGTTGCAAGAAACTCTCAAGTTTTGATCATTAAGTATTGCAAATACTCTGAAAAATAATATTTACAGTGTAGGTATATATGGTAATTACTTATATTTTAATCTCTTATGTAATTATCTATTTGTAGTGGTGATCATGATATGAATTTCCCATATATCGGCACTGAGCAATGGATTAAGTCTCTAGATCTTCCAACCGAAAGCCCGTGGAAGCCATGGTTTGCTAGTAACCAAGTAGCTGGGTGAGCTCACATTTCTCACTTAAGCATCTTTTTTAGTTATTAGACATGTAAACTGACCGTTCTTTGCTTTTGTAGATACCGGACGAGATATGCTAAAAATGGATACACGTTAACGTATGCAACTATTAAGGTAAGAAACATGTAATATAAGTGGCATAACCAAACAAGATTGACTCAGAAGGATATACTTTGAATTTCACTTATATTGCTTAAAACATAACTAAACAAAATGAAACTAGAACAAAATAAAATAAAATGATATATTTGCATTGTGTAGGGTGCTGGTCATGTAGTGGCATTAAACAAGCCTAAAGAAGCTTTTTCTATGGTGGATGAATGGCTATCTACTCACAGTTATTTAAACGATGCCTAAGATCGAATGTAAAATAAATTGTTATTATTAATATACTTTTCAATGCTAGGTGTTGTCATTACAAATTATATCGCATATCAAGTTAATGCTTGCTAGGTGGATGAAGACTAAGCCGTAACCTCAGCTAGACCAAAATTTGTCAGAAAAAAATAAACGGGAGAGAGAAAATGACCCGTCAAAAACACAAACATGTATGACACTCTAAGCAAGCACTGCCTTATGTCATAGTTGGCCGAAGGACCATAAATGCCAATAACAGGAAACATTAAGGGTTTACATGAAACAAACAGAGCCATAAGGCCACAAAACATTAAGGATTCAGTGATTCACCATCAACATTCGTTTTTAGTATATAGGATTATATCTATGTCATAAATTTTATAAATAAGTTTTTATAACAAAGAATGTACTTTATTAGCATGTTCTAAGGCAAAAACGTCATTAAATTAAAGTATGGTTGAAATCTCAACTTTACATGAAATACAATACATCATTTTTTTTAATTGCGTATGAAGCTCAAATCATGAAACCAAACCAAAACCAACTTGTTGGTAACAGTTTGGTTTAATTCAGTTTTGCCTTTTTAACGATTCAGTTTTTGTTTTCAACAATCAAAAACTGCAACTAACTGTTTGACTCGTGGTTTGACCCTAAAACTGTCAAAACCAGACCTTAAACCCCCTTAGGTTGAAAGTTTGTCGATTATATTCAACTAGTTAAATGACCAGGCCACAAAGACAAAAAAGAACTTAACTCAATTCAACTATTTTTGTTTGAATTAAAATACAGTGTTTTTGACCCATTCGGCCTAAAAGGCTCCCTTGTGACCAAATAAACTCAATCCAAGTGTATAATAATATAAAAAAAGGACTATGATTTTCTAATTTCATTAGTTAAGTTTTGACCCATTCCAATCTCTCTACCCAGCTCTTACCTGATATAATCCGAGAAAGTTTGCTATAAACTATTGTAAATTTTTAACTCAATCCGTCATGAGACGACATTTCCTAACCCATTCTAACATGACCTATTTCGTACTCTCGCTGATGAAAATTTTTAAATTCGTTACTGAACCGTATCCAAGTCATAAAAGGGTGTGTGTGGGTAAATTGTTTAAAAAAAAAATAACAAAATTAACAAATGTGAAAACCGTCCAACTACCATACACATCCGGGATGGACTGCAAAGTGCAAACCCTCAAAGGAATCAAATAAAAGTTGGGGTGGGTTTTGACAATCAAGTGACCGTCGATGACCCTAATTTACATCGGGAACCCAGTATTCCAAGATTCAACCAAATGAAAATTCAGGGCGACGTGAAGCTTCAATCGTTGTTTCATTCATTCAAACATGGGTTTAGAACCATCTCACACAACGCCCATTGGGTTACTTCATCTGGCTTCCAAATCTCTCTAGCAAGCAGCATCATCAGTGTTGCTGGTTTGATTTTAGCTCTAAAAGATGGCAGAGGAAGAAGGGGTTTTAACAATCTCTTGTTATCTTGGTCTGCATCCTCGGAGACTGAATCTTCACCGGAAAAAAGATTGCCCGTAGTTTCTGGCTTGCAGAATCTTGGCAATAATTGCTTCTTGAATGTAGTCTTGCAGGTATTGAATTTACCTGTATGTATTTTTTTTTTTTTTTTTGTGGAATTTATATAATTCTATGATAGTTTTTTTTTTTTTTTTTTTTTGAATTGGGAAACTGTTTATTAGTTGTTAGTAGTTTAAAGCTTTGAGCTTTGGAGTTTGAGTTTACATGTATATTTTTTTTATGGATTTTAAATAATTTTATGATAATTTTATTAATTTTGAGTTTGGAAATTGTTAGGCTTTGGCTAGTTGTTCTTGTTTTCTGAATTCTCTTCAAAAGATTGTGGAGGAATTTGAAGGTTCATCAGAGGGTGAACAAATTGGGGATATGCCACTTGCAGTATCTTTAAATGATTTGTTGCAAGGTATTAAAAATTTATCATTTTTAAAATATAAATTATTGGTTGTGTGTGAATTTAATATAATGGAAGTTTGAACAGTGAATCAAGGAAACTAGAGAATATTATTAAACATAAGAGTTGAAGTATTAAGCAAGTTGAAAATCTTCCTAAAGTCGTTTTCTTTTACGCTGATAACTAACGGGCTGATATCTTTTTGTAGAACTATGTATTGTTCGGCATGAACACAAAGTATTAAGCCCACGAAAAGTGATGCTTGCAATGTCTCATTATACACCAAACTTCAATCTAACTAGTCAGCAGGTTTGACTGTCTTCATTAACAAACTGAGCAATGCTGTTTACTTGTTTTATGATCCTTGTTTTATATATTAACGTTTGTTCAGGATGCAGAAGAAGCGTTAGCTCACATGTTGTCTTCTCTAAGAGAAGAATGCTCAGAATATTTTCCTACAAACCATAGTTCTCTAGCTGTCGCAACTGCGTCGAGTAACCGTTTTATTACTGTAGAGAAAAGGGTTATTTTTAGCGAGCTAGAAAGATGGACGCAAAGATATCTTGGACCGTTTAATGGGATTATTGGCAGCATTTTAACTTGCAAAAGCTGCTCGTTTCAGGTTGAATGGTACTTCTGTTATTCTTTCCTTTTCAGTAATCGCTACTTTCTTTTAATCTGATCGCATTAGCACATAGTTGTTGATAGCGAATAGCTGACGATAGCGACAAGCAACCTATACGCTACGTAGCGATAACGATGAAATAGCGGGCGCTGTTTTATGTTTAGTGATACACTAGAAGAAAATCTTAGAAATATTTTATATGTATATTATATCCAATTATCCAAATACGGTGTTTCTATATGTATATATAACAAAAACCTAAAATCCAGCTATTGTATACCTATATCTTATTGCTATTTATATTAAAACAAAATAAAACAAAAAAAATTGAAATCCCGGTATTAACTCGCTATGGAGGCGCCAAAATCAGATAGCAATGATTGAGCGCTTCATTACGCTATGAGCGCATTAGCAGTGTAGGTGGTATAATGAGTGTGTTGGATTTTTTTTGAACGTCAAATTTGGATCACTGACGAACCACTGGAGTATCATCGTGCCATCAGCAGAACCACCAGATCATAACCATCTCCACTAGGCATAATGCCTATACACCAATTCAGGAGGAAACTCAATAAATATGCCCCCCCCCCCCCCCTCCCTCTTTGTGGGAATCGAATCCAGGACCTATTGGTCTCAAAGCCTTATCCCACCCCCAAGATGCCACTAGGCTATAAAGCCATGGGCGAGTGTGTTGGATAATGGGCCAATAACTTAATACCCTTCTTGTTCAATTTTTTTTCCTAATATAGTTGGTTTTTATCAAATCTGATTAAATATACACTTTGGGTGATTTTGACCATTTGATATAAAGCGTATTCTTGAAACGTTTTATATTGATCCGTTACATAATGCAAAACGTGGATAATTTAAATTTAATTGTTTCTTGTTTTATTCGTTTTGCAGATTTCTCTGGATTTTCAGTTCTTCAATTGCTTATACCTTTCACCACCAACATATGGTGGTGGTTCTATCGTACGCATAACTAATATTTAGTTTCTTGGATTTTGTTGTTATATATGCTGCAAGAGTGACGAGCCAAATTAACATATACCGTTTTTGTATCAGATGCCTGGATGCTCCATAGAGGATTGCTTGAAGCGGTTTTTTGTTGCAGAGCGGATTGAAAATTACTTTTGCACTCATTGTTGGCATGCCACTGCACTGAAATATTTATCTCTGCTAAATAAAAATGAGGTGAGCTGACTTTTAATTTCATAACTTTTATTAAGGTCGTTGAACTGTACCACAAGTTACTAACATGGTACTTCCGCTCAAATTGTCAGACAGATATTGAAACGCTTCAAAGCTGTAGCAAGCAAGATACATGCGACTGCAAAGATCTACCATCTCTTGGATCATTACCTTGGTCAAACAGTTATTCTCAGACTTTCAAACAATTGCATATTGCACGTACTCCAAAGGTAACAAGTCAACGCATTTGTTTAGCCTTTACTAGTAATGTACACAGTACACACCCTCTAAATATATTCCGTGCTTACATTCTTCTAGATTTTGTGCCTAAACTTACAACGTGCGTCGATGAATGTATTTGGAGAATCAATTAAACTGCGGGTACTTTTATATTTTTGATTCTTCGCGTGCATCACTATTCTATCTTCCCTTTGTTATTGATGACTAGTGTTTATATGTTTAGGGTCATCTCTCTTTTCCTCTGACTTTGGACATGTCACCATTCCAAAACAAAGGAGTTGAAATAAAACATTCCGAGCAGAAGTTGCCATTTGGTAGACTCGTACAACAAAATCAGCAGCCGATTCGTTTTTCTGATTTTCTTAGATTACAAACGGATAAATTTACATTGGATAATATATACAAACAACCACCATTAGAAGATCCCGGTGACAGAGAAATTCAAGAGGAACAATATATCGCTACACATCAAGATAGCGAGGTTTGTCAGTTGCTTGTGTATATGTAGCATCAAACTAGAGGTGGACAAATGGGTTGGGTAACGGGGCAAAACTCAAAGGGATATTGGATTTAAATAACCCTAACTTTCATCATTTGGCCGATAACACTCCTAACTTATGAATTGTACCACGTCACTCCCAACTTTCAACTTATTTTCCTTTGACACTCCCAAATTAACTGAACCCTAAACCAGTTAGCTTTTTGCTGATGTGGCACTTGTTTAGTAACGTGGCATTTTGTGCTGATGTGGTATTTTTTGCTGACGTGGCTTTTTTGATGACGCGGCACCTGATGTGGCACTTGTTTAGTGACGTGGCATTTGGCGTAGGGTTCAGCTAGTTTGGGAGTGCCAGAGAAAAATAAGTTGAAAGCTGAGAGTGTTATCATTTATCAACCGAATGACAAAAGTTGGGGGTTATTTAAATCCAATATCTCAAACTCAAAAGGGCATTTTTTTTGGGTTGGGTTGGGTAACGAACGGGTCAAATGGGTTAGTGACAAAAGGGTAATTTTTGCACTGCTGGAAACGGGTTGGGTTGTTTGTATATGTCGATTCTCATGGTGCTTGCAATTGTATCACTTCTTTAGGTACGAGAGGGTTGGAACTTGAATCCGAATGGACATCATATCTACAATCTTGTTTCTGTTGTGGAGCACTTTGGAAATGCAGGAGGTGGACATTATACGGTTTATAGAAGAGTAATTACCGAAATAAAGAACTCCGAAAATGACCATTGTCATGTTTGCTGGGTTGGAGTTTCAGATAGCCAAGTTTATCGGGTTTCAGAAGAAGATGTTCTTGGTGCAGAGGCTACTTTACTCTTTTATGAGAAAGTTTCAGAAAGTTCATAAATTTGCACTTCAAGTTTGTAACCGAAATGGATGGAATTTCTTGTAGTTACTTTTTTGAAATATTTGAGAATTTGAAGAATTGGGTGTCCTTGACAGTTTGTTTTTCATTGACACATCCATATATACACATTGATACAAAGTAGTCGTTTAAATTATATAACCGTTCTTTTTCTCTTTCATAATAACTGTAGTTTTGTGCAAACTGAAGAAAGTCGGCCGGTTTGAGATTTATATGGCGCGTTTAATATATATGAAGAGTGATCAAATGAAAACTTATCTTTTGGAGAGTTTAAAGTAATCTTACAAGATTCCGTGACAACTTTTGCGTTGATATACAAACGTGCATGTCGTTAGAAAAGCCCGTTGATGATGCACACGTATAGGTATTGAAAAACTCGAACACAATATTAAACATTATACCTAGTTACCTGTATATGTGTAGTTACGTAAAAACTCTAAAAACACTATTACGCGTTAATGAAACAGTAATTAGCACAACCCATAAGTATTATTATGAATTATATTTCAAATTTACAGGAACTGGTGGTGGATGTCTTCTAACTCTATTACATTTATCCTTTCAACCATATATTTTATAAAAAAAATCTGTAACCGTGGTATGTGACGCCTTTTAACCAGGTCCATGTAAAAGCATCCCTCCATGTGTTTTGGTGATTCGTGTCAAAACAGGTAATTGTGTAGTACAGTTAAAACATGTCGAGTCGGGTCGACCACGAACACTTTTTTTGTCCATATATACTCTGTATATATAACTAACTAATCCATGTGTTTTGATTACAAAATGCAACATTCCCTTGTTATTATAGCAAAATAATAATCTTACTTTTTAATAAGACTAATTCAGAGTATATGGAAAAAGTGTGTTTGCCAGTGCCAGACTGCCAGCGTTGTTTAGATTCGGTTTGGCGGTGCTCATGATACATAGAAGCAATATGTCACAATCTTAAGTATGTTATATATCTTCAAGCTATTGCCATTTGTGCAGTGATGATGTTTTTAACCATTAGTCTCAAAACAACACAAGTTCTTCTTTTGTTAAACACTTTTAGTTGCTCACGTTTTTTCTGCAGCAAAACAGATGGACTAACGGGCCAAAACGAGTTGGTTAGGTTAACTTTTATAAATAGCAAATGCGTTAAATGTGCCACAATACTAATTTAACTCTTTTTAGTAGAAAGCTTCAAGTGTATGTCCAAACAGATGACCAAAAAAATCATTGCTTCTAATAATTACCTTGTATTTTAAAACTCTACTTTTATACAACTTATCTTTTAAGTAAAAGAAGCAAAAACAATTTCTGGTTGGTAATATTATCATAAACCAAGCAACAGTTTACCAATTTTAAAATTAAAGTAATACCTATGCCTAACCTCACATTTTTTTATTTCTTAATTTTTTTTCTTTTTAAGCTACTTCCCACATCGACTGGTGTACAAACTTTCTTCTACTTTATAATACACGTTTGGAGGCCAAATGTCACCGGGCTTGGTAGCGCTTGCCTGTAACTCAAGTGAGGGTATTAAAGATGGTTGAACAGTGATTCAGCCCTGCCAGGTTGGCTCCATTGGTGCACAAACTGGGCTTGCCCGTTCCAAGTTGTGAGTTGGACCATGTGGCTTGAGCGAAGGCTTGGGTCACGTGGTTCCTAAAGCAGGGGGCACTGCGTAAGGCTGGCTTCACAGAGCTGCGAAAACCCCTCGCTCACGACAGTGGAAGGATAACGAGCCGGGGCTCCATGGTTCCACAATAATCTGCTGGGCCGTCTCAAATGAACAACCATCTTTTTTACAGCCCTTGCAATTAAATTTTTTAACAATTGATTACTATAGTTGTGATAAATATGTTATGTTGTTGGTTAAATACTTCTGATGCTTTGTTTAGCAGTGACAAAGTGACCCTTTCGTTGATTTTTTTGAGCTTCAGTTTGCTCAATTTAGATACTTTCAACCCAAAGTTCATTATTTTATTGAAAATATATTTACTAACACTCTATAAGTAAATACAGAACTAGAAATATATTTAAATGTTAATACAGAAATTTTAGGCTGTGATACTATTGTTAAAACTTGTCATAGTTACATAAAATTTCTCAGATTTTGGTAGATAAAGCTCTTGTAACACCATTATCTGTTGACTATTGTAGTATTTGGTTTTTGGATGATATGTAAATTACTAATCCCTTATTTAAAGTCCAAAATACGTAAAAAAAAAATACTACCCATTCTAATATATTACAGTTTATATAAAAAGAAAGTACCGTTTCTATCCCACATTGATTGCTGAACAATCTTTCCTCCGCTTTGTAGTACACGCTTACAGACAGTGTGTCACCGGGCTTGGTAGCGCTTGCTTGTAACTCAAGCGAGGGTCTTAAAGATGGTTGGACTGTGACTCAGCCTAGTCAGGTTGGTTCCGTTGGAGCATAAATCGGCTTGCCCGTTCCAAGTAGTGAGTTGAACCATGTGGCTTGAGCGAAGGCTTTGGTCACGTGGTTCCTAAAGTAGGGGGCACTGCGTAAGGTTGGCTTCACAGAGCTGTGAACACCCCTCGCTCATGACAGTGGAAGGATAAGTCGGGGCTCCATGGATCTATAAGAATCTACTGGGTTGTCTCAAATGAACAACCTTCTTTTTTGTTTGTATTTACTACATTCAGTTTTGAAAGAATTCACTCTCTAGAACTCAACCAAAAAAGCCTGCCTATAGCTCGGTTTAAAGGTTTATCTCAAATTTTCGAGCCCAACGGGCTCTTAGGCTGTAAAAAGGTTAAACAAAAAAATATACTCTTGTTGTGTTGAAAGAATGAATAAAATTGGCAACATGTTCAATAGTTAAGTTTAAACCATCGCACCCTTTGATAACCAATTTAACGTAAACCTATGGTTTTGGTGATATCCATACTTTCGTTTATTTCCTTTGCCGTATGAATCGAAACCATATACTCCTAATAACTCCACTAATCCTCGTTGTCTTTGTCTCTTGTTTGTTTGTTGAAACTAGTTTTGTAATAAACACACTCCTAATAGACTAAAAATCTTGCTAATGAATATTGTAGTTCCATTCATTGGTTAATTTGTCAATGCTGTTTTTAATCTTGATAGCTATACCCGTTTGTATGTCTTAGTGGTTCCGTTATGTTTCTTGGGAAAACTGAGCCAACTTTAGGCTAAAGTAACATTTGGATCAATTTTGCTTTGTGAATGATGAGCTTAGAACATGTTTAAAGTAATAGTGGTCTCGTGTCATCTCAACACCTCTTCAAACACGCTCTTACCCTTTATAAAATGCGACGATGCATTTAGATATTCAAGAACTGTGAGAACCGTATAAATATTTGTACATAGTGTTAGCCACATGTAATGACAAAGCAAAGAGAATGGATTATACAATCATTAACGGTATTAATATATCGCAATTAAAGCGGTATGTATTATACTTGTGTTTATTTCAGATTTATTCATAGTATGAAAAGTTTTGTAAACCCACCTCCTTGGCTCCTTGACCTTAGTTGGACATAAAAGGCATAGACATCTCAAGCCTAGTTTCTAAGAGGGCCTTTAAATCCCAGGCATAGCCCATAGGGCTGGTTAAGCCCAAATGTTATAGTTTGGCCCATAAATTGATGCATGGAATCCATTTATAAAGTATAACAAATTAATAAGATTCTCGGTTAATCAAACCCCAAAGGATCGTTTATCCCATCTGTAATCTGGATATGTGAAATGTGTAATATAATAACTAATCAAGTAAAGCACGGTTTTCGTTTGTGGTTTGGCCAACATAACTATTTCAGTTCATTAGTTTAAGTTTTTCTCAGTTAGATTCAGAAAATTTACACCATCTAACTATTCTATCAAATCTTTTTGAAATGATTAAAATGTCCTTAATAATTAAAAGAGTAATCGAACTATCAAATCTTTAACTTCCTTTTATTCGTTGTCTATCGATATTGCCCAACTTATTTCGATGTTGCAGTTGCACCACCACCACTTCTAGCAAAGCCGTCACGCCTAACCTAAGTGAATGACCAGTAGAAGTCAAAGTGTAATTTAGATAATCAACCAAGAATTTCTTCAAAGTGTCATATTTCTGCATCTAACACGACTCCAACTGCTTTTAATGATCCATTATGAACATACATACCCGTCAGGCCGCCATGACCTTGACCATGATCAAGATACAACAAGTATGGTGGGGCCTAACGACAAGTATCATCACAAGCTTTTTTCAAGATTAACCAAATTGGATTAATATTCCCGTATTCACTAGGTGGTTTCCAAAGAAAGAATCTAAGATCTTCTTCATTCACTCCCAGTAATACCTACAAAGCCTAGGGATCGACTCAAATTCTTTGGCTTTTGCAACACCCCAGGTGTCACTTGTTATATTTGTATGTCTAAGAGTCGACGTTCAACACTGCTAAACATGTACGATCCAAAGAGTTACACTTTAGACAATGATTAGGAATGAAAGTCATTTTTAAAGGATACATTCCTTAATTTGTGTCTAAATAAAAAACAAAAACTGTAATATTAATCTAGTAAGCATAAAAATCATAAAAATTACTATTTTTAAAATAGGTAACATTACATTGCAGTCATAAAAAATGCATAAGTAGGTAGATTTAGGGTTTATAAAAATGTAAAATAGAGCTTTTGGGACAATTATATAGATTTAATAAAAAAGGGTAAAGTGGTTATTCTCAACACTTCAATGATATTAGCTTTTTTAGGACTAGAAAAATATGAAAATCAGGTCATTTTAATGGTAATGATATTTAGTAACTATTAACATAACTTTATACAAAATTAATTGAGTATTTATAAAAATTACGAGTGTAAAGGTAAAATAGTTATTCTCAACACTTCAATGATATTAGTTTTTTTGGACTAGAAAAGTATGAAATCATTTATATAGTATTGATATTTAGGAACTATTAACATAATTTTATACAAACTAACTGAGTATTTATTAAAATTACTATAAATGATTAATTTAAAGAGAGATGAAGTAACATTAAAGTCCCTTATAAACTTTAAAAGGACATGTCAATACCGAAAACTAAATAAAAAAAGGTATATATGAAAGTTATAAAACAGAATCTTCGTATATATATGAAAGTTATAAACGAAAATCTTTTTGTACACGTGTCACTCTCTGGTGCCTCCTCCCTTTTAATAAGAGTATTACATATTAATTTTATACACAAAATATAATATAACTAGGTTAGAACCCCATAAATGTATTTTTATATAACAAATAATATAAAAATATATATATCTTTAAAAATCTTGTTTATTATACGGGTTAAATAAATATAATTTTATTTATCAAATAATAAAACAATATATAATTAAAAATCTCGTTTATTATATAGGTTGAATAAATGTAATTTTATATATTAAATAATAAAAAAATATTGTATTTTTAAAAACCCCGTGTATTGTACGGGTTGAGCAAATTTAATTTTATATATTAAATAATGAAAGAAGTTACATATTTAAGAATCTCATGTGTTATACGGGTTGAACACATGTAATTTTATATATATCGAACAATAAAAAGTTATATCTTTATAAACTCTATGTATTATATGGATTGAATAAATCTAATTTTATATACTACATAATAAAAAAAAAGTTATATTTTTAAAAACCCCGTGTATTACACAAGTTGCATAAATGTAATTTTGTATGGTAAAAAATAAAAATGTTATATCTTTAAAAAACCGCGTTTATTACACAAGTTAAATGAATTTAATAAAAAAATATATCTGGTGGCTACTTTTCTTGGTGTACGTAATCATTTTTCACATGTTTTGCCTCCTAGGATTTTTTGACTCGTTAACATTAATTAATTTTACCTAAGTTATTTCTGATCTCTAAATTCTTAATGATATTTCCCTAACAACTTATCCATCTTTCTTCTGTCTATAGCTCCGTTTTAATCTCCAAAATAACATCTTTAATTTTACTAAATTATTTTATAATATTACCCACTCATTTAGAGAAATTATTATTATTATTATTATTATTAAATCGGATAAATATTTTAAAATATTAGATTATCTCCTATACGAATTGTTTAAATTTATATTAAATTTAATTTTATAATTATCTTTTAATTGAAGGCTTCAATGAATGACACGTGTCCCTTTATTGGTTTCTTTTATTATATAGTATAGATGTTAATTAAATAGTTAGAGATAAACGTCTAAATTCAAATTTAAATAATAATTATCTATAACAAATATAAATGTATCAAATAATATATTAAGTATAATATTATTTAATATAGTTAGAGATCAAACATATAATTTCAAATTTAATTAATAGTAAATTACTTTTTGAGTCCCTATGTTTTAGTGGTTTTAACCACTTGAATCCAAAATAAAAAAGTTTAACTCTTTGAGTCTCTAACCGCTTATTCACACCCTCTATAAAAAAAAAAATCAAAAAAACCTTTTGTAAGGTTGAGTTATCTAAGTTCTCACAACTTGTAGAAGTTTTCATTTTACCCTAACCATATATATTTGTTAAGATAAAATATATTATTTGGATATAAACTATAATCTAACTTATAATAAAAGAATCCAAATAATGCCACATGTCATTCTATTTTTCAACCTCATAAATTTTTTGTTTAATATATAATATATAAATTTCTTTTAATATTAATATTAATTAATAACCAAGATATAGATATAACTTATTTTTATCCTTATCTTTATCTAAAATTAATAAATAACTTCAATTTTACAATTTAGACCCTTTGTTTTTTTACTTTTAACCCAAATTCTTTCATCTTTTGCAATTTAATAGCAACTTTTTTTTATTTTCAATTTGGTTCACCATACTTTTCATCTTTGCCAAGTTTTTTCATTTCATTCCAAACTTTGTGAGTTAAGCATCGCAACGTGCATATGGGGTTCACCATTTTTCGCATATTTTTTTCCTGTTTGACTGATCCGTCGCGTCACATCTATTTTTATGCGTTTGACGAGTTCATCCAACACGCGGGTCCTGGATGGACTTAGTTATGTTTTTCTATGTTTTACGTTTCGGTTTAATTTTTCAGCAACGAGTGTGCGTGATTCAAAGATTTTACGTCTACTTTTCGCTCGGCGTTATTTTTTTCCGTTTTTATTTATTTTGCTTTTACGAGCTTTTCTGGTGTTGGTGATCGCTGGCAATGATATATTTTACGACAACCGCTGTCAAATCACATGTACAAGTAACGAAAATATAACTGTTCTTTATTTTTACTAACTTATCTAAATAAGTCATTTCATTAATAAAGATTATATACAAGTTTATAATTTACATTTTTCATTACTCAACCCGTGTAATACACGGGGTTGTAAGCTAGTTCCATTAATGAAAGACAAACAACTAAATTCAAAACATGAAGATACTAATTATTTTTACAATTATTAACTAATCGTGGTAATTTGATACTCGCAATGATCTTTTGCTACTATATTTAAATTAATATATAAAATAATTGCTTCTTTATAAAAACCATTTTTTAGTAAATAAAAATTATAACCCCATTAAGTATTTCATTTTTTTAGATTGTGCTTTTATGATTTTTTTAATAACGAATACAAATTATTTGAGAAAAATTAAAATGAGTGTTAAACAAAAAGAAAATTATAAATTTAGTGTAATACAAAAAAATATATGAAATCATTAATAAATAATCAAATTAAACATATAAATAATCATTATTCAACCCCGCGAGGCCGCCTAGTCTAGGCGTAGGTTTGATTGGTCATGAGTAGGTCCCCAGATGGTCAACACGTGGCCCCGAAATACTTATCCGGTCAAACTTAAGTTGACACGGCCCGCGTATACATACCTTATGGTTTACGCGGCCCGTTTGGAAACCTTAAAACTTATCCGGTTAGTTATCGAGTTGTAGCGGCCCGCGTAAGCCATAGGCTTACCCTTACGCGGCCCGCCTGAACCCAATTTTCTTGATTTTTCATGAACAGTAGGGTTTCAAGGTCCGATTTTGTATTTATGGGTTATTTAGGGACATTTTTGAAGATCCTTACATCCTTCCCACCTTAATTAAAATCTCGTCCTCGAGATTTATTGAAATAAGTGAGGATACTTTTGCTTCATCTCTTTCTAGCTCCCAAGTATATTCAGGTCCTCTTTTTGAATCCTACTTGACTTTGACTAGCACTAGTCTTTTGTGCTTGAGAAATTTGACTTTTCTGTCTTCTATCTGCAGTGGCTTTTCTACAAATTTTAACCTTTCATTTATCTCTACATTTTGAAGAGGTACTACCATGGATTCATCTGATAGACATTTCTTGAGATTGGATACATGAAATACATCATGTACCCCAGCTAGTTCTTCGGGTAGTTGTAAACGATAAGCAACTGGTCCTATTCGTTGAATTACTGGAAATGGTCCTATGTATCTTGGACTCAGCTTTCCTTTCTTACCAAATCGTACGATTCCTTTCCAAGGAGAAACTTTTAAAAGTACCTTGTCTCCGACTTGAAACTCTAGCGGCTTGCGGCGATTGTCTGCATAGCTTTTCTGACGATCTCGAGCCGTTTTCAGTCTTTCTTTGATTTGAGTTATCTTGTCAGTGGTTTCTTGCACAATTTCAGGTCCTCATAGTTGATTTTCTCCTATTTCTGCTCAACAAACTGGAGTTCGGCACTTGCGTCCATACAGTGCTTCGAATGGGCAACTTTGATACTTGAATGATAACTATTGTTATAGGAGAATTCAATTAAAGGTAGGTGATCATCCTAATTTCCACCGAAATCAATCACACATGCCCGGAGCATGTCTTCCAAAGTTTGTATCGTTCTTTCACTTTGTCCGTCTGTTTGTGGATGATATGCAGTACTTAAATTTAGTCGGGTTCCCATTGCTTCCTGAAAACTAGTCCATAAATGGGAAGTGAAACGACTATCTCTATCCGATATAATGGAGAGTGGAACTCCATGTAGGGATACTACTTCATCTACATACAACTTGGCTAATTTCTCCATGCTAAAGGTTTCCTTTATGGATAGAAAGTGAGCTGATTTGGTTAATCGATCCACAATTACCCAAATCGCATCATTACCTTTTCTGGTTTTGGGTAACTTAGTAACAAAATCCATTGTTATGAGTTCCCATTTCCATACAGGCATTTCTAATTGTTGTAGTAGTCCTGAAGGTTTCTGATGTTCTGCTTTTACTTGCGAACAAGTTAGACACTTAGATACATATCTAGCTATGTCTTTTTTCATACCTATCCACCAGAAATTATTTCTTAAATCTTGATACATCTTATTGTTACCGGGATGCATGGTATACCTAGATTTATGTGCTTCTTCTAAAATTTTATTTCTTAATTCTCCTTGCTTAGGTACCCAAATTCTTTTCTTATGGAATCTCCAAATTCCATCATTTCCTTGCTCCAGTTCCTTTATATATATCCTTTCATTCCTTCAGCATCGTCCTTGATTGCTGTTTCCTGAACTTTCTTCAATTGTTCCATTAAATCTAATTGCAAATTTAATCTAAGCATACGAACTCGTCGTTGCTTCTCATGATACTTACGACTTAAGGCATCTGCAACTACGTTTGCTTTTCCTTCATGATACTGAATATCACAGTCGTAATCACTTAGGATTTCCATCCATCTTCTTTGCCTCATGTTCAATTCTTTTTGCCCAAATATGTACCTTAAGCTTTTGTGATCCGTATATACATTAAACTTACTTCCATACAGATAATGCCTCCAAATCTTAAGGGCAAAAATTATTAATCCTAATTCTAAGTCATGAGTTGTATAATTTTCTTCATGCTTTTTCAATTGCCTTGATGCATATGCAATTACCTTTTTGCGTTGCATTAATAGACATCCTAATCCTAACTTAGAAGCATCGCAGTATACTTCAAAATCTTCCGTTCCTTCTGGCAAGGCTAGAATTGGAGCATTTGTTAACTTTTACTTTAGAATCTTAAAAGCCTCTTCTTGCCTGGGTCCCCATTCAAACTTTATTGCTTTACAGGTTAACTTAGTTAGTGGCACAACTATTTTAGAAAAATCCTTAATAAAGCGCCTATAGTATCCAGCTAATCCTAGAAAGCTTCTAACTTCTATGGCTGATTGCGGGACCTTCCATTTGGTAATTGCTTCTATTTTAGCAGGATCTACATGAATACCTTCGTGATTCACCACATGTCCTAAAAATTGCACTTCTTGCAGCCAGAATTCACACTTTGAGAATTTGGCATATGCTTCTCTTTTCTTAACAATGTTAAGAATGCATGCAGGTGCTGACAGTGCTCGTCCTGACTTTTGGAATAAATAAGTATATCGTCAATGAAGACAATTACGAATTTATCCAAGTATGGTTTACAGATCCTATTCATCATTTCCATGAATGCTGCAGGTGTATTCGTTAGTCCAAAGGGCATGACTGTAAACTCATAATGACCATACCTAGTTCTGAAAGCCGTTTTAGGTATGTCCTCCTCTTGTACTTTCAATTGGTGATATCCGGAGCGCAAGTCTATCTTAGAAAAATATCTAGCTCCTTGACGTTGATAAAAAAGATCATCGATCCTATGTAATGGGTATCGATTCTTAATTGTAACCTTATTCAGTTCCCTATAATCGATACACATTCTCATCGATCCATCTTTCTTTTTCACAAACAACACTGGTGCTCCCCATGGGGATGAACTAGGTTGTATGAAACCTTTGCTTAGTAATTCATCTAACTGCTTTTTCAATTCTAGCATTTCTGTGGGTGCTAATCGATAAGGTGCCTTAGCTATCGGTATAGTTCCAGGAATTAGATGAATCCTAAATTCTACTTCCCTATCAGGTGGTAATCCAGGTAATTCTTCTGGGAATACATCAGGATATTCTGAGATTACTGGAATTTCCTTGAGTTCCTTATTCTTAGTGTTAATGACTATTGAAATCATATACACCATTGCCTGTTTTCTTGAATAACGGCCAACTTTATTGTTGAAATAAATTTCAATGGTTTTCGTGGCTTATCTCCTGTAATTGAAATTATTTCTCCTGTAGGGGTACGGATTTCTACGGAATTCTTATCACAAAGGATTCGAGCATGGTTGGCTACTAACCAATCCATTCCTAATACGATATCGAATCCGGGTAATTTCATAGGTAGCAGGTTTGCAGAAAATTTATGGCCTAAAAGTTCTATCTTCCCTTCTTGCAAAACCTTATCTATATTAACAGAATTTCCATCTGTCGTTTCGACTGTAAAAATCTGCCTAAGATTGGTTAAAGGTAACTTAAGAGCTTGGCAGAATGAAGTATTAATAAAACTTTGGTTTGCACCAGAGTCAAATAATACTTTTGCATACACATTATGCACTAGGAACGTACCAGCTATCACATCTGGAATGAGTTCTACTTCTTGAGTAGTCAGCTAGAATGCTCTGGCATTCTTCTTAGTAGTTCCGTCTGTCGTCTTAGCCTTGTTGTCTGCTGGTTTAACCAATTTGGGACATTCAGTTTTGAAATGCCCGGCTTCTCCACAGTTATAGCAGATCCTGGTCTTTTTCCTACAATCTTCCTCACGATGTCCTACAACTTTGCAAAAGTTGCAGGGTTCATTGCATTTTCCAAAATGTTTCTTTCTGCAATTTCTGCAGAAAGGTGGAGTGGAAGATTGCCCGGTTCCCCTCTTTTTGAACTTACTATTATTACCCATACGAAATCCTTGGGTAATTTTCTGAGCTAACTCCTTCTTCCGGTTTTCTTCTCTTGTGCGTACCAGTTCATCAGTTAAGGTGTTAGCTAATTCTACCGCATCGTCAATAGTGCGAGGTCTCGCAGCTTTAACGATATTACGGATTTCACCAATTAATCCCCAAATATAGCGAGAAATGAGTACCGGTTCTGGCAAAGCCAGTGTTGGTACCACTCTAGCATATTCGAAGAAAGTTGACGTATATCCTTGACAATCTACACCCACCATCCAATGGGTTAGGAATTTATTTGCCATTTGTTCTTTTTCATATTCGGGAGAGAATTTTCTTTCCATTAACTGCTTAAATTCTTCCCAACTCATGGCATAAGCCATATTTCTTCCTTTGACTTGAAATACCGTATTCCACCATTCTAGCGCCCCTTCTTTGAAAAGATGCGACGCATACATGACCTTATCTTCTTCGGCACATTTACTTATCATAATTACTGCTTTGGTTTTCTCTAACCAACGCAGTGTCGCATTCGCCCCTTCATTGCCTGCAAATTCAGCTGGTTTACAAGCAAGAAATTCTTTATAAGTGCAACCAGGCGTTGCAGCTTTCATTTTCTTAAGAAGTGGGGCCTGCCATGGATCATTGTCGTGATTGTCATGATTACCGCCTCCGTTTACGCTATTACTGAAGTTATCTTCTTGAGTACGTTTACTAGGAATAATTTGTTGCGGTTCAGCAGGTTTCTGAGCAGCAGCCAGGATTGCTGGAATAGCATTGGCTATCCCTTGAGCAACAATATTCTCGATATCTTGCTTAGTCATAAATTGATTTTCCTGATTTTGCTCGGATTGGTTTACTTCATTAACTGGTTCATTATCAGCTTTTCCATCTGATAATTATTATAGGTGTAAACTATTAGCGTTAAATAATTGATAATATAACCAAAATAATTGCACATAATCACATAAATCTTTCAACACACGTATAGTCAAAATTGTCGATTTCTCGACTTCCATTTTATAGATTATATTAGGCGTCTGTACACACTGTTATTTTATAGAAGTTTTATTTTTTAAGCTATTTTACAAAGTTATATTTTTTGTTATTACTATTATTATACAAACACAGCCTTCCAACCCCACTATTCCTTTGTCAGCTGGCATTTTAGTAGCGACGTTCCCTTTCGTCGTATTTCCAGGAGATTTGTTCTCCCATTTCCCGGATCCTATTCCCTGTACCTATCAGCTCTTCGCCAAACTGGCGGAGTTCGGCTAAGTTTTCGTTGCTCATTGGTGGGTTTGGTATAGGTTCTGGGTCGAACTGAGGGAGAAAGGTATAAGGGCTATTTAGTAAGTTTTGAAACTGCCAGTCGTTAGTCCACCACTCGTCCATTCCTCCTAAAGGTTGGGCGTGGATTAGAGGGTCTGGAATAGCTGGTTCCAAATTTATTGGAAGTTAGGTTTCAGCAGAATAAGGGTAGAGGTTATTATTAATAGGCCTGATGATGTCACAGCTTGCCAGTATACGATCTAATTCTTCCTGTAGTGGCAATTCCTCGATTTGCCAAGAACTTTCCCCGATTTCTTTTCCTGCTTGCCTATTCTCTTCCTCAATTTCTATTCCTGTTGTCCTAGAACTTTCCCCGATTTCTTTTCCTTTTCCTTTATCCAGAGGATTTTCTATTTTTGGAATTCTCCTAGTTGCTGGTTTCCTCCTACGTACTTTTCTCCAGCCTACATATCTTCTTCTTTTCTTAAGTTTTGCATTCTCTGGAGGTGGAGCTTGAAATTCCATAGGTTCCTCCACATCGGCAAAGTAACCAGTGAAGTCGTTGGAAACTTCAATTGGCACAGGATAGAGATTGAGATTCTGAAGGGCTTCAGATAACTCATTCATGCTGTTTAGCATATATGCAAAATGCACAAAAATGCTAAGTTAAAATTTTATAACAAAATTTCACAAATAAACATTTAAGTATTATTGCATACTGGGTAATTAATTTAATACAAAGGACAACTGAAATTTGAAACACACTAGGGTTTATCGTAACTTATTTATTTATAGGATAACTTTTCTTTAGAGCTTCTGGCTTGTAGGTAGCATAGGTGCTAATACTGATTCAGGGTCCTGATAATTTTTTAAAGGTTGGTATTTACTGCTACTGTTGCTAACATATAAAGATCTGCCCATTTTTCATCTAATTTGTCTTCCCAAGGTGGATTATTGCCTATTTCCTGGGTTTCCAGATTAAACCTCACTTTCTTTGGTTAGGATTTCTTTCCTTTCTCCTGACTTTTCCTAATAATCAAACTTCTTTTATTGGGAGAAAGTGGCTTTTCAAACTGGGCTTTACGGACAAATATTCCTTCATCCATATCTGCTGGGTATTTTGAGGAAGTTCCTTTTTCTTTAGGTGAAGTATCTAATTTATGATAGATAGCCGAAAGTCTTTGTTTACCCATACTGTAACTAACAAATAATCAGTTAATAAAACACATAATCACAGAATGGCAATCAGAAATTTTAAGTATTCCCCAAATACTTTAATAGGCTTAAATCAGTGGTTCTGATACCACCTTTTCTTGTCACGGCCCTAGCCCCGGTTTGACCCGGTCAAGAGCCGCGGGACAGGAATCCCGTGGTATTTAATAAATGCGACAGCGGAAGACTTTATCAAGATCATTTTAATACTTGAAATGCCCGTTTGATTTATTATATAATTTAGGGATAAAACCCTGTAATTTACAATAAAGTGATTTCACTGAGAAATCTTTATTTTTTACAAAACATGTTTCTTTATTTTATTTTGAGCCACTTCCTTAAACTTGTAGTGCTTCACGGCACTTTTCCTGGATCACAACAGATCACCTGAAACATGTTTGAAAAAGGTTTTGTCAGCGGGGAAATACTGAGTGAATCATTCTTTTTTTTTTTAAAACAATGTTTAGTTATAATTTACAGTATTAAGAACGATTACAATGTTTATGTTTATCAACCATATACCCACAGTATTTGTCACTCGACCACCTATTGGCTATCTCGTTGTCCAATTGGTGTCTGTGACTATGGTCATATCACCCCTTGGCTAACTCGTTGTCCAATGGTGACGGTTATCAAGTAATGTATACAAAACCCCACATACAGGCTGTAACTTTGGTGATTACAAAGACTTAATCCATGTAATTATAACTTTGAAATAAATAGAGTTTTGGAAAGGATAAAAAAAGGATGACTCACATTGCAGATTTATACGGGCAAAGCTTAGCCTATTGATTATCCTGATAACCTAATTTAAATAACAATGCACACGAACCAGGTTAGTAACTAATACAACATTTACGACAACTCACGAGATCAAACCCTCACGATAAATGACAAAGTGCAATACTTAAACATCCATCGAATTAACGATGAATGACAAAGTATAAACCCTAATTTGAGCAGCACTTAAACATTAAACGGATAGTTTTAATCGATCGGACATTGAATCATAACAGCGATCGAGTTAATACCCGGTATCGTAGCAGTACTCACTATATGAACTTATGATTTTGAACAGCCTAACTTCGTTTTTGAAAGTTTTTGTCGACACAGAATGAAAGCCCCTGAGCTAGGCAATTTATAGCCTGAAAATGGGTTTTACGCGGCTCGCGTAAACCCACACATACATCTTACGCGGCCCGCGAGGCCGCCTAGTCTAGGCGTAGGTTTGATTGGTCATGAGTAGGTCCCCAGATGGTCAACACGTGGCCCCGGAATACTTATCCGGTCAAACTTAAGTTGACGCGGCCTGCGTAAACATACCTTATGGTTTACGCGGCCCGTCTGGAAACCTTAAAACTTATCCGGTTAGTTATCGAGTTGTAGCGGCCCGCGTAAGCCATAGGCTTACCCTTACGCGGCCCGCCTGAACCCAATTTTCTTGATTTTTTCTTGATTTTTCATGAACAGTAGGGTTTCAAGGTCCGATTTTGTATTTATGGGTTATTTAGGGACATTTTTGAAGATCCTTACAACATATGACCCTTTACACTTAAAACACCTTAAATCAACTTAAAACACCAATATATGAAAGTATAGGGGGGTCATAATGTCAAAAATCAAAACAAAAAATCACAAAGTTGGAGTGTATACATATATTTTATAATGAAATCAAACTAGGTCACATAATTAAAACTAAATCATTAATATAAAGAAACATGAAAACCAATGTAAAGTAACGTGAAAAATAATGATATTACATGGAACGCATAATATCTGTGCGTACTTTAGAAGATTCATGGTAAAGATACCGTGAATTTAATATACTACTTTTACATAAAAAATCAAAATTAATGTGTCAATGTTGTATCACGTTGTACTTATTGCATCTTAGAGTCATTACAAAACTTCAGTTTTTACCTCAATTGATTTTAATAATTTTAAATTAAATTAAAATTAATGTGTCAGGGTATTTTTTATGCACCCGAGGAAGGGGTGGTTTTCCAAGGTCTTGTCCCTAGACCCCTACACATGCGACTTGCGAGGACTCCACCCCGCTCCTCGGGTCTTGATACTTAGAAACCATTTACATAACTTTATACAAAATAACTGAGTGTTTATTAATATTACTTTATATAAAGAGTGTATACATATATTTTATAATGAAATCAAACCAGGTCACATAATTAAAACTAAATAATTAATATAAAGAAACATGAAAACCAATGTGAAGTGACGTGAATATAATGATATTACATGGAACACATAATTTCTATGCGTACGTTAGAAGATTCATGGTAAAGATACCGTGAATTTGATATACTACTTTTACATAAAAAATCAAAACTAATGTGTCTATGTTGTACCACGTTGTACTTATTGCATCTTAGAGTCGTTACAAAAATTCATTTTTTACCTCACTTGATTTTAATAATTTTACATTAAATTAAAAAATGCAATATATATGATTTAAGGAGTCATTAAACAAAAAAATATCTAAAGATTACCACGTTTTAAAAAGAATAGTAAAAACAAATCACAATTACCATAAAACTACCATAAGTAGATAGATTTAGGTACCAAAGGGGCTTGTGGCCTAATAGCACAAAGGTGTTCGAAAAATGTGTCCCAATCCAAGCGATGAGGGTTCAAACATAATTGTGGATAAAAGTTGTAGACTTAGCAGTAGATTAAAAGTTATAGCCTGGTGTTTAATGAAAGTTTCTGTTAAAAAAAAAAAAAGGTATGTGTAAGTTTGTTCTAAAAAATTAAAGACAAATTTAGGTAATTTAAAATGGTAAGTAAAGCTTAATGAACCATTGGATATGCTACTTAAGGTGGGGGAGTCAGATTTTCAACTCCTCTCACACTCCCTAACCAACAACCAATCACAGACTGTCATTTCAGTTTTTTGTAGTCTTTTTTAAGATTATCATTAACAAGCAGGGGGAGTTCTTTAAACTCCCCTAAGAGCATTCACATCCATTCCACCATATTTTCACCCTAAATTACACTAAAAAAACACTACATTTTCTCTCTCATTTTCAATTAAATAATATTTTTTATACTTTTATCATTACAGTTTCTCTCTCCTCCACTCACAACCACTTTCAAAATATATTAAAAAATTATAGGGCGGGAACAGTGTCCCCCCAAATATACAGATGAACAGTAACATTTTCTCTCTCCTCCACTCACAACCACTTTTTATACTTTTTATATTTTAAAAACACTACTCACAAAATTTGATACCTTGGATGTGAATGCTCTAAACTTTTTTTTAAATATTTTAATACCCACAATTAAATAAATAAATGTAGCTTACCTTTTATTTTAAAATAAAAATAAAAATAGCATTTCATTAATTAAAAGATACACAACTAAATGAAAAACATAAAGTACCCATTATTAATATAATTTTTAAATAAATATGGTAATTTGATACTCACAATGATCTTTCACTTCTAAATTTAAATTAATATATAAATAATTGTTTCGTTATAAACAACCATTTTTTAGTAAACAAAAACTTGTTCAACGAAATAAAACCACAACTCCGTTAAGTATTTCGTATTTTTCTTCGTATCGTGCATTTATATCTTTTTTAATAATGAGTACAAATTATTTGAGAACAATCGAAATGAGTGTTAAACATATGAACAAAATAATAACAAATATATAAATTAAGTGTAATACATATAATAAATAATAACAAATATATAAATTAAGTGTAATACGTATAATATATGAAATTAATAATCAATAATTAAATTAAACATATTCTATCTATCTTATTTACAAAAGTCGGTGCCATTTACACAAGTGGCACCTTCTTTTTTCACCGTTTACACAAGATGGCACCTCCCTTGTTCACCCATCAAATAACCCTTCAACTTATGAAAAAAGAAATTTAGCCTTATGCTATTACTCTATTTTAAAACCCTCTCAGAACTTCATAGTATTTTCAAAAATGGTCCCTTCTTTTTACACCAACCATACAACTCCTCAACTTTCGAAAATGAAATTTTTTACTCCTTTCATTCTTTTACCTAAAAAACTATTTTATACGTGCGAGTTTTTATTTATGTGTCTGTATATATTCGTGTTGGTGTATGTTTTGACGTAAATGTTTTCGGAAACAAGTCATATCAAATATAATTTTGTGCTTATTTTATGTGCGTTTCCGACTCTACGTTTTGACCTCACCGCAAAACGTCAGGGGTAAAATTTTAATCCTTGATGTAAAACATCTTTCTATTGCACGTTTTGTATGTTTTCTATGTATGAGTATGGTCACACATTAATATGTTATGATTGTACAATATAAATCCTAGTACTTTACATTTTGATACAACAACAATACTATTAGGTTAAACCGGATACGTCAAAACGTGCGTTTTCATATGGTTAACGCATAACATAACTCTTGGACTAATTCGTTTGATTTTTGCAATGTACCCGCACTGCAACACGCACGGTTCTATTTACTAGTAACTGATAAAAAAACAAATTCATTAAGTTTATATATCTGATGACGGGCCAATGGGAAGCCCCATTTGCCCGCTTTAGGCTATCATCATACAGGCCCAACAAGAGAAGCCCAACAAGAGTTTACCTTACCCACTAAGGTTACCGTTATGAGCGGGAAAAAGGACCGGAGAAGACAGGCAGCATTTAATGTTTGATTAGCAGAGGATCTCTTGCTGGAACTGTACCTTCTCGCCGGAAACATTAAATGAGACTATGATCTCACCGTTGGGGGCCAGACACGTGGCTGAGCCCCCCGAAGACCATCAAGATCCATCAGATTGCCTCGTAAAAATATCTCGCGTAAAGATTGAGGCTTGGTGGTTATATAAGGATGCAAGAAGAATGATCAGAGGCAGAATCAGGTATCTCATTTACTACCCTCACATTTACTATTCTCACATTAAATTCCGACCATTATTCCCACATATTTACTACAAGTATTGCACTTATTAGATTCACACCTTAGAGGAAACATCCCGGTGACCATACTCATCGGGATAAGCTCCTCAACCCTTCCGGCAAGTTTACTTACTCTCACGCCGGAGCTTGGTCACGGATCCCCCCTCCGGGGTCCTCCGTGGCGAGGCTAACGGTTTGTTCTTTTGTAGCAGCTAAGGTGAAGGCTCTTGACGTCAACGAAGATCCATCTAACGTCATCGGGATATGGGTATTCGACATTGGCGCCATCTGTGGGACATCAGCCTGTCCGGTGTTCCTACATCAAAATCCGACGTTAAGAGCAGCTTATCTCACCAACAACGACATGGTTACTCCACCCAACTCGCGTATCACCCAGACGACACAAAATGATCTGGATAGGGTCATTGTAGAAGACATAACCCATGAAGAAGGCAACGAGAACCAGGTGGAAAACCCAGAAAGAACGGAGCATATCACTCCAGATTTTGTGGCCATGCATAGAGAAAAGCTAACAAAGTGTCTTGAAGATTTAAGGAGACAAGAAAAGCTTGACAGCCTCAGGGCTAGACTTTCTTTTGATACGCCCTCCAACCAAGAAGGAACAGACCTTCAAAACAAGAACAACAACGGTGACCCACTGGAAACATTCATGACCGCCCTCAGACAAATGTCTTCAGAAGAAAGGGAGAACCTCATTACAGGAAAGAAGCCGAAGGAAAAAGGGAAGGAGAAGGATAATTAAAGTGATGACGGCCTGGATCAACCCTACCTACCACGGGACTTAGCTGAGGTCTCAAAGTTCACACGAAGAATTGCAGAAGCGCCAATGCCCCCCAAAACAAAGTTACCCCCAAACTTTGACCGTTATGACGGGACGAGAGATCCTGAAGATCATCTTCATGCCTTCAGAGGGGCGGGGCAACTTGGACGATGGTCCATGCCCGTATGGTGCCACATGTTTGTACAAACTCTGACGGAGGGAGCCCGACTCTGGTTTGACAGCCTCCCTCCGGGGGGAATTGACAGTTATGAAGAATTGAGCGAGAAGTTCCTCAGGAACTTTGGTCAGCAGAGAAAGGTGGTCAAGAATCCAAATGAGATCCTCCACATAAGGCAGAGGGACAATGAGCGAATAGACCAGTATATGGAGAGGTTCGTAAAGGAAAGCATGAACATCAAAGACGTCCCGGAGGTCATGAAGATCAGCAGTTTCATAAACGGGCTGAAGCATGCACAGCTGTGTGAAAAACTGGGGGAGGAGTTTCCCCACTCATTTGACAACCTCATGGACAGGGTCAGGGCCTTTGTCAGAGGGAAAGACACGGTCAGCAAAGCTAAGGAGACGGATGTCACACCTCGGAGGATCACCCCAACCACAAATCCCCCTGACAAAGGTACACCCTACTCTCGAAAGCCTGCTTTTGATAGAATGATGCATGACAGAGCGAGACCCGCGTACTCCCCGTACAGACCCCGAGGGAGGGGTCCCCCTCTGTACTCCGATAATTTCACCCCCCTCACCAAGACACCGAGTGAGATACTGGCCACGGAAAGGGTAAAGAACTCATTCCCAAGGCCGCCACCCATAAAGCCCGGGCCAAAGGCACAACCAAACGAGTACTGTGATTTTCACAAAGGTTTCGGGCACAAAACTGATGACTGCATGTACCTGAAAAGAGAGATAGAAGCCGCAGTAAAAACAGGAAGGCTGGCCCACTTGGTTAAGGAAATTAAGGAGGGGGGAGGGGATCGCAAGGGAAGAGATGCAAGGGAGTCGGGGAGGGCAGATGTTGATATGATTAGGAGGAGGAACGAGTTCGATACCACCCGGAGTGTAAAGGCCGGGATCCTAGGCTCCCCGGACTACATGAAGGCTCCCATCCTCATGCCACACCTGGAAGAAAGTGAGGTGCAACGACTACCCCTAAATATCTCAGCCATAATAGCTGGCCACAAGGTATCCCGAATACATGTGGATGGGGGGTCCGGTGTCGAAGTAATATACGAGCATTGTTTCCTAAGATTCGACAGAGATGTAAGAGATCGGCTGGAAGAAGACTCCATCCCCTTGGTGGGGTTCAACAACAGTGTATCACACCCCCTGGGAAAGATCAGGCTCCCATTCACAGTTGGGGTGGGGGATCGGGTCCGAACGATAAACCTGACCTTCACAGTGGTCCGAGCACCCTCAAAGTACAACGCGATTTTAGGAAGACCTGGGATTGGAGATTTACAGGCACAGGCGTCCACCCCCCACGGAGCTTTAGTATTTCAGACGCCGAAGGGTTTAGCCTGGGTTAAATCCGCTTACGAGGTAATTTCTTCTGTATCCAAAGAGGAAGCACCTGAGAAACCCCAGAAAAAGGGAGTAGAAGAGTGGGTCCTTTGCGACAGGTTCCCAGAACAAACAGTCAAAGTGGGAAGCCACTTAAGTGACAAATACAAGAGTGCCCTGAAGGATTTGCTTCTCCACAACATAGATGTGTTTGCATTTCAACATGGAAACATGACAGGAGTCCCCAGGAGCCTAACTGAACACCGGCTCAACACTTACACATGGGCGAAGCCGGTAAGGCAGAAAAAGCGAAGCATGGGACCTAACAAAAGAAGGGCTGCTTGTGAAGAAACCAGGAAACTGCTCAGGGCAGGAATAGTCAGGGAAGTGAAGTATCCGTCCTGGATCGCCAATCCGGTCATGGTTCAAAAGAAAGACGGGGGATGGAGGATGTGCATCGACTTCCAGGATCTGAACAAAGCGTGTCCTAAGGACTGTTATCCCCTCCCAGAAATAGACGTCCAGGTAGACTCTTTGTCTCAGTACCCCCTGAAGTGCTTCCTTGATGCCTACAAGGGATACTACCAAATCCAGATGTTAATAGAAGACGAAGAAAAAACTGCCTTCATCACAGACGAAGGGACATTCTGCTATACCAAGATGCCATTCGGTCTTAAAAATGCTGGGGCCACATATCAGAGATTCATGAACGCTCTGTTCAAGGAACAACATGGAAGGAACCTAGAAGTGTACGTCGATGACATTGTTATCAAAAGCTTGACGGAGATGGCCATGATAGATGATATAGCCGAGACTCTCAACACTATGCAAGATGTGAACATTAAGTTAAACCCTGGGAAGTGCTGTTTTGGAGCAGAGGAGGGGAGTTTCTTGGGAGTAGTGGTCACTAAAGGAGGAATCAAAGCAAACCCGGAAAAAACCCAAGCTGTGGCTGAGATGCGATCTCCCAGGTCCCTGAGGGACATTCAACAACTAAACGGGAGACTAATAACGTTAAACCGTTTCTTATCAAATGTAGCCGACAGGACCCTCCCCTTCATGAAAGTGTTGAAAGACTGCCTCCAAACAAACAAGTTTAAATGGACCCCAGAGGCTGAGGCTGCCTTCCAAGAAATGAAAGCTTACATCTGCAAGCTCCCAACATTGACCACCCCCGTGCCCGGGGAACTTCTGCTCCTATACTTGTCAGCCTCGAAAACGACCATAAGTGCAGTTATGATGGTGGAACGGGAAGGGAAGCAGATCCCCATTTATTTCATCAGCAGGACACTTAAAGGTCCGGAGGAACGTTACATGCCCCTGGAGAAGCTGGCATTAGCCCTTATTTTCGCATCCCGAAGGCTCAGGAGGTACTTCCAAGGACACAAGATTGTCCTGATGACTGATCAACCTCTCCAAAAGGTACTCAGGAGACCAGAGCTGTCAGGGCGGTTCGCTAAATGGGCTGTGGAGCTGGGAGAACACTCTCTGGAATTCAAACCCCGGACAACCATGAAGGGGCAGATACTGGCCAACTTTTTAGCAGAAGTCCCTGAGGAGGAAGAGAGGGAACTCTTAAAATAGGAAGCCCTAGAGAAAGAGGAAAGAGAAAAAGAAGATGGAGCAGTGTGGAAATTGCTCACCGACGGAGCCTCCAGTGAAGAAGGAAGCGGGGCAGGTATCACACTGATAAGCCCCGAAGGGATTGAGCTGACATACGCCATAAGACTGGATTTCGAAAACACCAACAACACTGCCGAGTATGAAGCCCTCTTGGCGGGAATGAGGCTGGCACAAAAGATGAAAGCAGGGCATGTGGAAGCTAGCACCGATTCACAACTGGTGGTTAAACAATACCAAGGAGAGTATGAGGCTAAAGACAGCACCATGGCTCAGTACGTAGCAAAAATAAAAGAAACGACCAAGGCATTCAAAACTTTCAAACTGGAGTACATCCCCCGAGGAAGAAACAGAAAATCTGACGCCCTCAGTAAGCTGGCCTCGGTGGCATTCGACCACCTCGTAAGAGAAGTTAAAGTGGAGGTCCTGACATCTCCTTCCCTTGACACAAAGGAGGTAGCTGCAGTTGAGGGTACCCAGGAAACATGGATGACACCGATTATCAAGTTCCTCAGAGATGGAATCTTACCCGGGGGAGAATGGGCAGCCAGAAAGATAAGGGTCAAAGCCCTGCAATATGAACTGATTGATGGGGAGTTGTATCGAAGATCGTATATGGGTCCATCCCTGAAATGTGTTGATATGGAAGAAGTTGAGTATACGATTAGGGAAATGCACGAAGGGATTTGTGGAATGCATTCGGGGCCAAGAACAATAGTAACCAAGGCAATGAATGCGGGGTTCTCTTGGCCACGAATGTATGAAACAGCATCCGAGGAGATCAAGAGGTGTGATAATTGTCAGATAAATGCACCAATGACCCACCGACACAAACACCCCATGGTACCAGTCTCAACGTCCAGGCCCTTCCAAAAGTGGGCCATCGACATAATCGGGCCATTCCCAGAAGGTCCAGGAGGGGTCAAGTACGTGGTAGTGGCCATCGACTACTTCACCAAGTGGATCGAGGCGAAGCCCCTGGCAAAAATTACTGGGGAACATGTAATGCCCTGCTTATTTGTACTTTCCATTTATAGCAAGTCTTGTTCGTATTTCTATTTTTGGAAGCTTATTCCTTTTGTATCTCGTATTTCATTTCAAACCGTTGTAAATCTGGGACTTCGATCGTAATGAAATTGATCTTTTGTTTATACATGCTTATACATTGATATGTGCATTCGTTTGATACTTTGGTCGTAATGAAATTCTATTTTTATACATGCTTACACGTGTTGCAATACTCGGGTTATACGTTACCAACCTCGAATGCATATGCGCAACCAATACCCGACATACTGGTACTCATAACTTATACGTGCTTGTAAACTATTACATACATGGTTAAATAATAATAATAATAATAATAATAATAATAATAATAATAATAATAATAATAATAATAATAATAATATAATAATAACGTTAGTAAACATCAACGTTAGTTAGTTGATGTATCTTCAATATATTACTATTAAAAAAAAAAGATGTATGGTGGCAGCATTAGCATCAGACCATGTGACTCCATTTAATTCCTTTTTAGTAAACAACTTTCCATAAATTCGAATATCATAATATTTATAATTATAATACACACTAATAAGTATCAATGTAACAAATTAAAAGGAAGGATGACATTCTTAGCTGTTATGTTAAACAGCCTTCGACCGTAAAGTCCAAGACAGCAACAACTTGGTTATTTTATTTATTTAACAGCTACTACTATTAAATGCCAACCCAACTTAACCCTAATTCTTTCCCCTATAAATACAAGTTAATCTCAGCCTCCTTACCACTTTACAAACTCTAATCTCACTCTCAAAACTCTCTCAAACTCCCTAAATTCGTAGCTGAAAGTGCAGGTTCGGACAGAAGTACCAAGCTCCACTAAAGTGAGCATAACTCACTCAATACTTGTCCGATTTAGTCCATTCTTTCTCCTATGTGCTTGGATTGACCTTGGCTTCGATTCCATGGGTTTTTCACAGTAAATAAGTCCCTGGAACTCCGGCAAAAAGGCTCCAAAGTTCACTGTTCATTTCTGATTTCATCTATTCTTTACTAAACTTGTTCAACTTGAGTCTAACTCATCTCAAACCTATGTCCTTATGCTTATAACCACTTCTATGGTTAGTTAGGCTTAAAAACAAGGTTGAGACATACAAAATCAGAGGTTAATCCTCAAATACTTTCTGTTTTGTTTAGGGTTTTTGACCCACAAGAGGTGTTCAAGCTTCAAGCTTGATAAAGGTGTGATTGTGGACTAACTTGGGTTGTCTAACATAAAATCCCCACATCCCTTGATGATTTCTCATTGTGTAAATGTTTCTTATTCTTGTAATTGATATTAGTTCATGACCCTCCTTGTATGTTCTTACATCAAGTGTAGTGGTGAACCATAAGAGGTACCTAAATGGAAGCTTGTTCTTCCTACCTCCTACATGAATTCTATGACACAATAGAGGTACCTAAATGAAGATTTATCTTCTACCTCATGCTTGATTATTAGACTAAATGATACGTATAATACTTATACATATATTTACTATTCGAACTCTTGATGATGGACTTGTGTTCATTCGTCAAGGTATTAGAATACATCATCTAAAACACAAGACTTGTTACGATTCTAATAAGTATACTACTCATGAAAACATTAACCCTTGAGGTTTCATAGTGTCAAGAACAAGTACTTAATGTTGAAGGATGATTACTTTCGAATATATACATTCTTGTGTTTTAACTTCCTAAAATCTCTAAATCCTCCGAATGCCCAAACTCACGCACCTATGTTTCCTTGTGTAGAAGGACTTGGTGTTCCAACTTCCTAATCAACCAACTCACTCACGGATTCAAGTAGAAGACTTGCAAAACCGTGAGTATACTCGCAACCCCCTTTTTATGTTTACCACTTTTTGGGGTGTAACATGTTTCACTATTAAACTACACTTAAACTTATTCTTTATGCAATGCACAAAACAATCCTTATACATGAATACTATGTTATGATACTTGATGCTTACGTGGACCATACTTATGTGATATGTTTTAGTCATTAGCTCTCACGAGCCTCCCTTCGACATGTATAGCGCTATAGGAGTAACGCACCGCCCCCCTTAAACTTGGGTCATGTTGAATTAACTAAACTTACTTGCGTAAACAGAGGATTGGCTAGAAATATTGCATGCCATGTTAGGATGATCTCGTATAAACTAAGTTGCCATGTGGATTCGTTTTTAAACCTTTACACTTATACTTATACTTATGCTTAAACTTGTATACTCGCCTTTGCTTTTGCATTGAATTGTATTTTAAACATGTTACAGGTTGATGATGACGATGCTATAAAAAGAAGTAGCGTTGATGCCTAGATACACATATAGACGTTTAGGTTTAATATGTTGTATCAATTTTGATTATGTTGTTACGCATTTCCTTTGAACATGTTGTTATTTGAATTTCCTTGTATGTTTGACAATCTATCTATGAAATGAAATCGGTTTATTAAATATTGTCACAAATAGCGTTATGATGTCTCTAGCAATCTTCACACTTCGTCTCATCCCGATGTTTCCGCCATTGGTTGGGGTGTGACAGATTGGTATCAGAGCCATAACTATAGGGAATTAGGAAAATTGCTATGCTTTTGCCCTAGCCTATAGTTTTAGGAACTTTGTCTCTTATTTGTTTAAAACTTTTGTACTCTACCATGCATGCTTCCTAGCTACACTTCTTGTTATTAAACTTATGCGCCTTTCCTAAGGCTAACACGAATACACTTATGCTATTTTATACTCTTGTAACATCAACGAGACAACTTTACCAAAATAGGCGTGAAACCCACAATTTGGTAAACGACTCTCACTCTACCTTTAATCTATTTTTGCACGAAATTTCACCATTAAGCTAGGAGTGACATCCACAACTTAATGGTAATTTCCATTTCAACTCTAGTGGACCCTTGTCAAAGTGTCAAAATTTTATTTTGGCCGACAAGTACCATCCACATTTAGGGTACGAAATCGTCAAGTTAGGGGTGAAACCCGCATCTTGTCGATTAAGTCCCATTCCTTGATTTTTATTCTCGCCAAAGTCCCGAATGTTCCAATCATTTAGAGATGTGTAGTAACCGGAAGGGTAAGATACCGTTAATCGCTTCTCGACGAGAGTATCTTACTTATAGGCCAAAGCACAATATCTCTAAATCGAAAGGACTTTCGACCCACTTTGGAATTGTCGACGTTTCTCTACCCGAAACAATCCTATGTTTTATTGAGCCTCTCTTTTATGTATCTCAATTTATATGTGATTTTATACTTGAACGTTCATTCATTTCGAAATGTCGTTTTAATCATTTCGCACGTTACCGCAATCACAAACAATAATAATTCTCGTGAACAAACTAAATTTATACCCTCTTTACGCAACTTATGTGTTATACTTGTTGAATGCATGTGGAAACTTATGCTCTATGTGAACTTTACTTGATACATGAACATTTACTTGCTTTTACATACACAAACCTTATTTTCAACTAATGATCAAGTCTCATCCTTTCCTTCTCTTTTTTTTTTCAATCTTTTAGATGTCGTCTAGCTCCTCCAAGAGACGCAAGTCAAAGAAGGGTTCGACTTCCACCGCCATGTCTCAAAAAGATTGCATGAAATTTATGGCCAAGCAATTTGCTAAAGTCCTACCCGACATCGTTAGCAAGATTCAAACCGATTCACCACATAGCTCTGTTGACTCAAAGGCAGACAAACCTAAACCGACCTTCCAGTTTAAGCAATTCATGGCTTGTAAACCCTTAGAATTTACTGGCAAGAATGGCGCTACCGCCATGATGAGCTGGTTTGACGCCGTCGAGCTTACCTTCTTGCAAAGTGGTTGCCCTGACGAACTAAGAACCTTGAATGCAACTGGGGTGTTTCGTGAAAAGGCACTCGAGTGGTGGACGACCGAACGTAACAAAAGAGGAAACGAGGTCGCACATGCTATGCCTTGGGACGATCTCAAACAGCTTATGAAAGACCACTTCTTTCCTCCTCATGAACTCCAAAAATTGGAGAATGAATTTTGGAACCTTACTCAGAAGGGGAGTGACATGGATGGCCTGATTACGCGCTTCAAACAACTCAGTGTTCTTTGTCCTGGACAAGTCGAGACCGTTCCCAAAACCGTAGCCAAATTCGTCCGTTGTGTTGCACCTTCCCTGACAAACCACCTTGCCTCTGCTAATCCCCAAACCATTGAAGATGCTTTTCGTATAGCCACGGAACTTAACAACAACTGCGTTATCCATGGAACCTATGATAAAGTTTCAATGAAGAATGCACGCCAAGCTACAACTGAAACTACCACTGTTGAGCCCTCACCCTCCCAATCGTCCAAGAAAAACCAAGGCAAGAAGCGGAAGGCTTCGAGCCAAAATTGTGCGGTCGTCACTCCGCCAAACCCTCAACCCTTACAAGCCTTAGCCGCCGTTGCACCCGCAAACACCGAACCACCAAAACAAGGTTATGTTGGAACTCATCCCAAATGCACCACCTGTCTGTTCCATCATCCTGCCAACGTACCCTGTCGCAAATGTGCCAACTGTCAGAGGTATGGTCATTTTGCTAACCGATGCCGAAACTTCCCGCAAGCTTCAAATGCCCCTGTGCGAGCATGCTACAAGTGCGGCGACCTCAATCATCTCGCCAATGTTTGTCCCCAACGCTATCAACCTCAACAACAGCAGCAACTACAGCAACCGCAACAACCGCAACAACCACCACATCAGCAACAACAAGCTCAGCAACCTGCTAGAGGCCGAGCTTTTGTCATCACCGCTGCTCAGGCCCAAAACGCAAACGACGTCATTACCGGTACGTTTCTTGTGAACCATATTTACGCTTCTTGTCTATTTGATACTGGCGCCGATAAGAGTTTTGTGTCGCTAGAATTCGAGCAATTGCTTAAGTGTAAACGCTCTAAGTTGCCAAGATCTTTCGCTGTCGAAGTCGCTAATGGTAAATCCGTCACTGTTGATTCCGTTCTTCCCAATTGTTCCTTGATTCTCAACGATCATACGTTTTCGATCAACCTTATACCTATGCAAATGGGTAGCTTTGACATCATAGTAGGCATGGACTGGCTTAGGCGAGTTCGTGCTGAAGTTGTTTGTTCTGAAAAGTTTATCCGCCTTCCTCTTCTAAACGGTGATTCTCTACACGTCTATGGTGAGAAACGTTCTCAAGGTCTCAAGCTTATGTCGTGTATCCAAGCGAACAAATTCTTACGCAAGGGTACCTTCGCTTTTCTTGCCCACATTGTGGAAAAGAAGGACAAAGGCCCAAGTATAAGCGATGTCCCTGTCGTACGTGATTTTCCTGATGTATTTCCCGACGATCTTCCCGGTCCGCCTCCTGCTCGTTCGGTCGACTTTCGAATCGATTTAGTGCCTGGCGCTACGCCCGTCGCTAAATCCCCCTATCGTCTAGCACCCTCTGAGATGCAAGAGCTCTCGAGTCAACTTCAAGAGCTTCTTGACAAAGGCTTTATACGCCCTAGTACTTCTCCTTGGGGCGCTCCCGTTATGTTTGTCAAAAAGAAAGATGGATCATTTCGTATGTGTATTGACTATCGTGAGCTCAACAAGCTTACCATCAAAAACCGATACCCTCTTCCTCGCATTGATGACCTCTTCGATCAATTGCAAGGCGCGACCTGCTTTTCAAAGATCGATCTTCGTTCTGGGTATCATCAACTTCGAGTACTCGAAGAAGATGTACCTTAAACCGCTTTCCGTACACGTTATGGTCATTACGAGTTCGTGGTCATGCCCTTTGGTTTGACCAACGCACCTGCTGTTTTCATGGATTTAATGAACCGCGTGTGCAAAGCATACTTGGACCGTTTTGTGATCGTCTTCATCGACGATATTCTCATCTATTCCAAGACGCAAGAAGAGCATAAGCGACACTTGCACCTTATCCTTGAACTCCTTCGTGCTGAACGTCTATATGCCAAATTCTCCAAGTGTGAATTTTGGCTAAAAGAGGTTCAATTCCTTGGTCATACTGTCAACGAACTTGGAATTCACGTTGACCCCGCAAAAATCGAAGCTGTGAAAAATTGGATCACACCTAAATCTCCGTCTGAAATTCGCTCGTTTCTTGGTCTTGCTGGTTACTATCGTCGTTTCATCTCCAACTTTTCAAAAATCGCTGTTCCTTTGACCTCCTTGACTCAAAAAGAGAGACCTTTTGTTTGGGGTCCCGAACAAGAGGAATCTTTTCAAACGCTCAAGGACATGCTTTGCAATGCTCCTATCCTAACGCTTCCTGATGGTAACGATGATTTTGTCGTGTATTGCGACGCTTCAAACCTTGGCCTTGGTTGTGTCCTTATGCAACGTGACAAGGTTATCGCTTACGCATCGAGACAACTCAAAATTCATGAGAAAAACTATACTACCCACGACCTTGAACTTGGTGCAGTCGTTTTTGCATTGAAGATTTGGCGACACTACCTTTATGGTACTAAATGTGTGATCTTCACCGACCATAAGAGCCTTCAACACATCTTCAACCAAAAGGAACTAAACATGCGTCAACGTCGCTGGGTAGAATTGTTGAACGACTATGATTGTGAAATCAAATACCACCCAGGTAAAGCGAATGTAGTAGCCGACGCTCTTAGTCGTAAAACTCATGTCAAGAGTATCCGTTGTTTCCAACTCGTCCACGATCTTCAAAATCGCATACGTAACGCTCAGTATACATCCGTTAATGAGGGTAACCTCTACAACGAGATGCAATGTGGTGCTGAAATAGTCTCGTGTCCAAATCTGATGGCATTTTATACTATCTCAATCGCATCTGGATTCCCAACCGTGATGATCTTCGCAAATTCCTGGTGAAGGAGGCCCATAACACGAAGTATTCTATTCACCCTGGTGCCGACAAGTTGTACCACGATATGCGTACATCCTATTGGTGGCCTGGAATGAAGAAGGATATAGCCACCTTCGTCTCAAAATGTCTCACATGTTCCAAAGTGAAAGCTGAACATCAACGTCCCTCTGGCTTACTCAAACAACCAAGAATTCCTATCTGGAAATGGGAGAGCATTGCCATGGATTTTATCACTAAGCTTCCTCGCACTACTGCTGGTCATGACAGCATTTGGGTAATCATTGATCGATTGACCAAGTCAGCTCATTTCCTCCCTATTCGTGAAGATTTCAAAGTCGAGAAATTGGCTAAGGTCTACATGAAGGAGATAATCTGTCGTCATGGTATTCCCATTGACATCATTTCTGATCGTGATGCTCGTTTTACGTCTCGTCTCTGGCAAACTTTTCAATCTGCTATGGGTACTAAACTCAACCTTAGCACTGCCTTCCATCCTCAAACTGACGGTCAAACCGAGCGTACTATCCAAACCTTAGAGGATATGCTTCGTTCATGCGTAATAGATTTTGGTGGCAACTGGGATTCACACTTGCCTTTGGTCGAATTCTCGTACAATAACAGTTATCACGCGAGTATTCAAATGGCACCTTTCGAAGCATTGTATGGTCGCAAGTGTCGTTCGCCTATTTGTTGGCACGAGATTGGTCAAACCCAAATCACCGGTCCCGAGCTTATACAAGAGACGACGGACAAGATTTTACAGGTTCGAGACAACTTATTGAAAGCCAGGAGCCGACAAAAGAGTTACGCTGACAAGGGACGCAAACCTATGGAATTCGAGACAGGTGACTTTGTGCTTCTCAAGGTATCCCCTTGGAAGGGCATGGTTCGATTTGGCAAGAAAGGGAAACTCGCACCTCGCTACGTTGGTCCTTTCAAAGTTCTCGAGAGGATTGGCGAGGTTGCGTATAGACTGGACCTGCCCGAAGAACTCAGCAATGTACACCCTGTCTTCCACGTGTCCAACTTAAAGAAATGTCTAGCTGACGAAGGACTCCACGTTCCTCTCGAAGACTTACAAGTCAACGAAACACTTCACTTTGTGGAAAAACCGGCCGAAATCATGGACCGAGGAGCCAAGCAATTGAGGCGCAGTCGAATTCCTATTGTCAAGGTTCGATGGGAAGGAAAACGTGGCGCTGAATTTACTTGGGAACTCGAGAATGATATGAAGGCGAAGTATCCACATCTTTTCCCTAGCTCTTCCTCAATTTCGGGACGAAATTCTCTAAAGGAGGGGAGACTGTAATGCCCTGCTTATTTGTACTTTCCATTTATAGCAAGTCTTGTTCGTATTTCTATTTTTGGAAGCTTATTCCTTTTGTATCTCGTATTTCATTTCAAACCGTTGTAAATCTGGGACTTCGATCGTAATGAAATTGATCTTTTGTTTATACATGCTTATACATTGATATGTGCATTCGTTTGATACTTTGGTCGTAATGAAATTCTATTTTTATACATTCTTACACGTGTTGCAATACTCGGGTTATACGTTACCAACCTAGAATGCATATGCGCAACCAATACCCGACATACTGGTACTCATAACTTATACGTGCTTGTAAACTATTACATACATGGTTAAATAATAATAATAATAATAATAATAATAATAATAATAATAATAATAATAATAATAATAATAATAATAATAATAATAATATAATAATAACGTTAGTAAACATCAACGTTAGTTAGTTGATGTATCTTCAATATATTACTATTAAAAAAAAAAGATGTATGGTGGCAGCATTAGCATCAGACCATGTGACTCTATTTAATTCCTTTTTAGTAAACAACTTTCCATAAATTCGAATATCATAATATTTATAATTATAATACACACTAATAAGTATCAATGTAACAAATTAAAAGGAAGGATGACATTCTTAGCTGTTATGTTAAACAGCCTTCGGCCGTAAAGTCCAAGACAGCAACAACTTGGTTATTTTATTTATTTAACAGCTACTACTATTAAATGCCAACCCAACTTAACCCTAATTCTTTCCCCTATAAATACAAGTTAATCTCAGCCTCCTTACCACTTTACAAACTCTAATCTCACTCTCAAAACTCTCTCAAACTCCCTAAATTCGTAGCTGAAAGTGCAGGTTCGGACAGAAGTACCAAGCTCCACTAAAGTGAGCATAACTCACTCAATACTTGTCCGATTTAGTCCATTCTTTTTCCTATGTGCTTGGATTGACCTTGGCTTCGATTCCATGGGTTTTTTCACAAAAAATAAGTCCCTGGAACTCCGGCAAAAAGGCTCCAAAGTTCACTGTTCATTTCTGATTTCATCTATTCTTTACTAAACTTGTTCAACTTGAGTCTAACTCATCTCAAACCTATGTCCTTATGCTTATAACCACTTCTATGGTTAGTTAGGCTTAAAAACAAGGCTGAGACATACAAAATCAGAGGTTAATTCTCAAATACTTTCTGTTTTGTTTAGGGTTTTTGACCCACAAGAGGTGTTCAAGCTTCAAGCTTGATAAAGGTGTGATTGTGGACTAACTTGGGTTGTCCAACATAAAATCCCCACATCCCTTGATGATTTCTCATTGTGTAAATGTTTCTTAATCTTGTAATTGATATTAGTTCATGACCCTCCTTGTATGTTCTTACATCAAGTGTAGTGGTGAACCATAAGAGGTACCTAAATGGAAGCTTGTTCTTCCTACCTCCTACATGAATTCTATGACACAATAGAGGTACCTAAATGAAGATTTATCTTCTACCTCATGCTTGATTATTAGACTAAATGATACATATAATACTTATACATATATTTACTATTCGAACTCTTGATGATGGACTTGTGTTCATTCCTCAAGGTATTAGAATACATCATCTAAAACACAAGACTTGTTACGATTCTAATAAGTATACTACTCATGAAAACATTAACCCTTGAGGTTTCATAGTGTCAAGAACAAGTACTTAATGTTGAAGGATGATTACTTTCGAATATATACATTCTTGTGTTTTAACTTCCTAAAATCTCTAAATCCTCCGAATGCCCAAACTCACGCACCTATGTTTCCTTGTGTAGAAGGACTTAGTGTTCCAACTTCCTAATCAACCAACTCACTCGCGGATTCAAGTAGAAGACTTGCAAAACCGTGAGTATACTCGCAACCCCCTTTTTATGTTTACCACTTTTTGGGGTGTAACATGTTTCACTATTAAACTACACTTAAACTTATTCTTTATGCAATGCACAAAACAATCCTTATACATGAATACTATGTTATGATACTTGATGCTTACGTGGACCATACTTATGTGATATGTTTTAGTCATTAGCTCTCACGAGCCTCCCTTCGACATGTATAGCGCTATAGGAGTAACGCACCGCCCCCCTTAAACTTGGGTCATGTTGAATTAACTAAACTTACTTGCGTAAACAGAGGATTGGCTAGAAATATTGCATGCCATGTTAGGATGATCTCGTATAAACTAAGTTGCCATGTGGATTCGTTTTTAAACCTTTACACTTATACTTATACTTATGCTTAAACTTGTATACTCGCCTTTGCTTTTGCATTGAATTGTATTTTAAACATGTTACAGGTTGATGATGACGATGCTATAAAAAGAAGTAGCGTTGATGCCTAGATACACATATAGACGTTTAGGTTTAATATGTTGTATCAATTTTGATTATGTTGTTACGCATTTCCTTTGAACATGTTGTTATTTGAATTTCCTTGTATGTTTGACAATCTATCTATGAAATGAAATCGGTTTATTAAATATTGTCACAAATAGCGTTATGATGTCTCTAGCAATCTTCACACTTCGTCTCATCCCGATGTTTCCGCCATTGGTTGGGGTGTGACAGAACAGATGAGGAGGTTCGTGTTAGACAACATCATCTGCAGGTATGGGGTCCCAAAGGATCTGGTGAGCGATAATGGGGTCTAGTTTGCTGGAAGGCCTTTCAAACCATGGTGCGAGCAGAGGCAGATTCAGCAAGTGTTTACATCCGTCACCCATGCCCAGAGCAACGGATTGGTAGAAAGGGCTAATGAAAGTGTCATTAAGGGAATAAAGGGAAGACTCGGGAGAAAACAAAAAGGATGGCTGGAAGAACTACCATTCGTGTTATGGGCATACAGGACCACTCCTAAAAGTTGCAATGAGGAGACTCCTTTGAGCCTAACCTACGGAACAGAAGCTGTCATCCCGGCTGAAATAGGATCCCCAACCGCCCGGATGAGGCTCCGGGAGGAGGAAAACGAACAAGATCTCAGAGTGAACTTAAACCTCTTGGAAGAAAGAAGAGAAATAGTAGCAGTCAGGGAGGCCAGATACAAGAAGCAGCTGGAAAGTTATTACAACGCCAGGATGAAAAAGCTCAACCTTGTCCCTGGGGACCTAGTCCTAAGGGCAAATGAAGCCAGCCTGCAGGAGAGCACCGGAAAGCTAGGCCCCAACTGGGAGGGACCCTACCGAGTCATATGGGCAAACGGCAAAGGAACTTGCAAGTTGGAAACACTTGAAGGCAAGGAGGTCCCCAGGACCTGGAATCTCATGCAGCTTAGGAAATATTATGTGTAAGGGGTCCACCCCCAAGGAAAACGGCCAAGAGCCACTTTTGTAGCAGTTAACTATTAATCTGGGGTTCCCCCAAAGACAGATATTTTGTAACAATTTATAGTGGGAAGTACAAATCCCTAAGGAGTAAATGAAAAAGGGACAGTCAACATGTCCTCTTTTGAAAAAACAATGGGCATTACCCCTAGGCAGACGTGCCCAGGAACACCATTAAACCTAATTAACAGGCAAACACACGTGTACAAGGCATCTCAAACATGCCAAAAGCCCGGCCGTGGGGCAAATAAGGGTCTAGCTAACCCAAAGAAAACGGACAAAACAAGTCAAAAACATAATACCACATTATAAACTTGTCCACCGATTGGCCTCGAACAGACAATCATGGTTTAACAAGCAAACAAAAAACACAACATACTCCTGTAAACAAAACCACAAAAGGAAGTTTGCTTTATTCATATAAAGTACATACACAAAGAAAGGCCTCAGTAGCCTTGGCAAGAGTAAATGACACACGAAATAACAAATATAGCAAAACGAGACAAAGATATAGCTCCTCGCTAAACAGTCTAAAAGTCTCCAGGGAAGCACCAAACTGACCCTCGGTAAAAACCCCTGCAAAACAAACAGCCACAACAAGAAACAGGCAAAAAACAAGGAAGTAATACACAGTCATAAGCTACATGACTAGAAATTAAGGAGGCCCCCGACACGAAGGACCCCCTCCCAAGCAACAAAACAAAGTTCAAAAGTGTCCTAGGGCAGGTAAGTTATCCATATTACAACCATATTGAAAGATGTTAAATGTCTGAAATTCACTGGGGATCACCCCCGGATAGAGATGGTGGAGACGAAGGGCCGACAGAGAAGAACAGGGCTTTTAATTCATCAATAGATATCAGGGGATGCTCCAGGATTTTCTCAAGGATGGCCGGGGTTTTACACCCAAACTCCTCATTCAGCTTGGACAACCTCTTCTTTGCCTTGGAATTGTAAAGAGGAGTCTCCTTTCTGCCCAGGCCCTGAGCGGAATAGGCATAGCCATCCTTCAATCCTGACTGGTACCCAACATCCCTGTATGCCCTGTACACCTCTTCCAGGCCACTCTTGAAATCCTCCGACTGAGCAACAGCAGCAAGGAAGGCTCCAAAGCCTTCAGTAATTAGCCAATGCTTCTCCTTTGCCAATCGCTGGTTGTCGTCAGAGGTTATCCCATAGTCCGCATACATGCTATTGAGCTGCTCCTGGGAAACGGAGCCAACTTCCTTTAAATGCTTCAGCTCAGCAGCCAACTCTTCTTTCTCTCCAACCAGCACCGCCATCTCCTGCTCCCAAGCCCGCTCTTTTCTCTCCAGCATAGCTCCAGCCCCCTGGACAAAAGATCAGTATATATATATATATATATGTACACGCGCCAGGTTGTTCTTATTTGGCTACATTGAAATGTAGATGTTTTACATTTTAATCTTATTTATGACTAACCGAAATCATCAACTAAGTTGATGATTCTGTGCTTTAACGAATCATATATAATGAGGTTTAATGGATGAAAATTATCCTACATCCTTGTTTGACCATAGATGATATTACTAGACTAACATAACTATAATACATAATATAAAACTAAGAGTTAAATGCCTGGTTGGTCCCTGTTGTTTGCAAATATTGTAGACTTGGTCCCAGTGGTTGTCATTTTTGCACTCGGGTGATCCTTATCAATAACATGTGTTAAATTTCTTGGTTAAATGTGTGCGAAATGACTAAATTACCCCTAACCAATTATAAATAATAAAAAAGATATAAGGATGGGTGGCCCTCCTCATCTTCTTCCTCTCTCCCTCTCTTCCTTTCTCTCTAAAATCCACCACCACCTACACCTTAAACCCACCACCACCTCCATCTCTAGTTCCACCGTCAACCCACAACCACCACCTCCACTGTCACCTTCAATCCACCACCACAACCTCCACCTCCACCACCACGACTCCCACTGTCACCTTCAGCCCACCACCCCCACCTCTACCGCCAACATCACAATGGTTACAGGTACCTGGTGTTAGGTCAAGCATGTTGCCACCTAGGGTTAACGGAGGACATAATGGCGCTTCTACAGACAAGAAAACACCACGCTACCGTCGTATTCTGTCGGCAAAACATTTCCTTCTCTGGAGACATCTTTTTCTTCTCCAACGACACCTTCACTAACGGCAACCGGCCACAAACGCCGCTGAGAACAGAGTTTGAAAACATCTGTCATCTCCTCAGCCACATCAAGCTCCTCCTCCATCGTAAAACCGCCCAAGCGCCACCCTAGAAGTCAGTCTATACATCAAAGCCCTAAGCACCCGAGCTTCATTATTCGAATCGATCCGTGATACGTGGTCGAAAACCGGTGATCGTTTGTGCTTAAGTTGATGTTTTTACGTAGCTTTTAATCTTGAATAACCTACTTTTAATGGGATTTGTGTTTTACAGGTCTAAAAGAGTTTAAGGAGCTAATCGGGAGCTAAACGGAGCACCGGGACGCGAATCGGGTCAACCGGGATCAAGAAATGGAAAAACAGAAAACAAGTTGGTGTTACCCATGAAGATTAGATGTGTTGTAGGGGATGTTAATGGATTGAAAATGAAGATATTGGAAGATTGCATGATAGAGGGCTGAATTACGAAGACGTGGGCGAAAACGGTGAATAAAACGGAGCTAAAACAAAGAAGTTATGAAGAAAACAAAAAAACAGGATTTAGCGGCACCGTCGGCGACGCCCTCTGGTTTGTTCCGTCGGCCATTAACCTTCGTAAACAGCAGATTAAGCCGTCGGGTGAAACTGAGACTTCCAGGGGCCATCGGCAACGCCCTCCCTGTATGTGTGTCGCGAATTTTGTTGTTTAGTGAGTTGGGGATGGTTTTTAGGTGAGGTTTTGACCAATTTTCGGGGGTTACGAGTTGGGGACGATAAAACACATATCTTGGACCATTCCCTATCATCTTTTTCATATCTCTTCACCTCTAATCATCCCTAACACCATCCTAATCACCTCTAACCTCTAACCCATCACAATCCACACTTAAAAACCCTAGTTCACCATCACCATCATCTTCATCCATTCTCCACCATCCAAACCCTAACCCCTACCCTTCAACTCTCCTTCAAGACTCAAGATCATGATGTGGTGTTCGTGTTCGTCATCCGGTGATCGCGGCCATTCAACCATGAGCGGCTAGTCTCCTCGGTTTCACCCCGGTGTAGATTTTTGTAAGAATTCTAGGGTTTATGCATTTGTATTTTGATTTGATTTTGTGACAAATTGTTTAGTATTTGAAACCTTTGATAATTGTCTTGCATTTGTTTCGAATTCGTAAATTGTCGAGTGATGATAAAATTTAACTTTGCTAAATGGTTATGTGCAATCATGCCTTATCTTAGGTTAGGATTTACATGTCCGATGTAATGAAGTGCATTGCGGTCCGTTGTCTATGACGTTGATAGCAATTGGCACCTAAGCTTCGTGATAGAAATTCGTTAATCACTATATACAACTGAATCAAGTTAATTCATGTAGGAACCCTAGGTCTTACAATTATCGAACCGGGTGTGATCCGTTTTCCCAATTCTCGTTTTCAATTTAGTAGTTTAGTCTTGCAATCTTAGTTAATAAACCGTGGTTTTAGATAACATCAAATTGTTGGTTCACTCTGATTTTTTTTTTCAAACCAAACAAACAACTAAAAATTATCAAGCTTCATAATCACTTTGTACATTTTTGTAAATAGTCTAACTAATCGAACAGGTCGTGCGATACTAACCACATGCTCTTCGTGGATACGATACCCGACTTACCCTAGCTACCTAGGTTAATTGGGTTTTTGACTGATCGGGACGACACGATCACGTCAATCCGGTGTCTATCGGACTCTCTTCACGATCTCGAACACTTGAAACTGTTGTACAATTCAATTATCCGTGATCGGAAACTAGTCGGTCCGGTGTGGAAACGTCAAAGTATCCGGTATTGTGAGATTCCATGGAGACTGTGTTCTTTAGCTACCAAAAGTCAAGAACTGAAACAAAATAGGTGGATGTGGTGGTGGGTTTAAGGTGCAGGGGGTGGTGGATTTTAGAGAGAGGAAGAAGATGAGGGGGCACCCATCTTTATGTCTTTTTTTTATTTTTTTTAATTGGTTAGGGGTAATTATGTCACACCCCAATCGATGGCGGAAACATCGGAGTGGGACGAAATAGATTGCTCATTACTCATAACACTAAATTGTGACAAGTATTTAACAATAAATTTCATTTCATTGCTAAAAGAATCAATTACATTGTTTGAAATCGAATACAACAAGTTGAAACAAATGAATTACAATACAACAAGTATTTAAAGTTTAAAATGTGACAACCCTCACCAAACCAGGTATCCGTACGAATTAATTAATATTTAATTAATGCTTAATTACTGTGCTTGCTTACAATTGTGGATAAACTGCTACATGATTTCTGATACATACATATACTTGCATCATACCTTATTGCTGTCACTCCATTTATTTACACAAAACTATAGTGACAAACTTGATGCACAATAGCACAGCAGAACAATGAACGGATAACCCAGTAAACGTGCTGACATAGCCAGCACCAGACAGACACTGTCTCTAAGGCCAATATGAGCCGGGAATAGTTCACTACACTAGTAGGGAGGTGAGGATTGTAGAACTGCGTCACTAGGTATTAGTTATAGTGACCGGATGTGCCTAAAACATGTTTTAAACACAAAATTCTGCACTTTAATACAAAATTCAGCATTTAAGCTAACTAGTAAAGTGCAAAAACATGAGAAAATAATTCTAGACACTTTCCAAAGTGTCGGGAATTCATTGTGTCACTAAAAATAATATCAAAGACACCTTAAATGCTTATTAAGCACTTTAACGGATCAGTATCCAACCGAACAACCGGACTTTACCCGAAACATAAAAATATTGACATGATATTGTTTTTCCTTTTCTGAGCTAGTTAGGGTCCCCGAACACCCTAACACCTGTTACAAGACATAACACACTAACAACCTATCTTAATCCCTAACTAAACAAACTAACACTAACTATCTAGTTCAAAACTAACCACAACCCCCCCCCCCTGACCGAATCGGTCCCCCAAGGGGACACACCCTTACAATTTTGATTATTTTAATCCTACTTGTCTAGTATCTTGACAACATTATACCTAATGGTTATTAGCTCTAAATGGACTATAAGAATGCTCAAGGGATCACACCATTTCATTCATAACAACACTTAACAAAATTTCTCATCTCTCTCCCTCTCATTACTCTCGGCCGAGAGTTCCCCCACACCCACCATCACTTTCAAATTTCGATCTTGTTAAACCACATACAATCCAAGGTGCAAGAGATCATACGAGGAGACCTGGTGCTTACGGAATCACAAGGACCTCTCTACATCGCTATTAACCACCTTGTTTTCGCTTTGATTCTTCCCTAGCCTTGAGCTAGTTGTAAGTGATTCTAAACACCCTCTTGATCTTGTCTAAAGTGGTTAATAAGAAGTTTATCGGATAAAAATCAAGAACATGCGAAAACAAAACTAAAAGTCTTGTAAGAAAGATGAACATGATGGTTAAAGAGTAAATAATGGTGTAAAACTCATGAATCTTGTTTAGTTATGGTTATTTTATGTTGTTGGTTGCTAGTAGTGGAGTGGATCGTCATCTAACTGTAACACCCCGAAAGACGGGTTTGGTAATTAAACCCTGTTAATGCTAAGAACGGGTAAAATACCATTAATGGTAAAAATTAACCTGGTGAAAACTAGGACTTAAATAAATAATTTTATGTTAATAAAATTGAAAAGAGAATAAACGCTGTGAGAAAACGAAGTGTATATAAAGCCCGAGTTAACGGGACTTAAGAATACTAAAGGTTATGACTTCCCCAAACCCATTAAGTAACTAGGGATATCAACCTAGTTGGTTAAGTATTGTTAAAACAATAAGAGAAACAAGAAATAGATAACCCTTTTTAATAACTTGGGTAAATTAGAGGGGCTAAACATGGACAAATGAAATTGAGTTTTAATTATATCAAATATTAAAACATAAAACATAAAACACACACATGCGTGTGTGTTTCCTGCGAATTCAACCAGAGCCAAGAAAGGCTCTCATGTTCCAACCCTAAACTTCAGAAATCCATCAAATTGAAAGGGGAAATCAGGCCCAAATCGAAATCCAAGCACAAATTAGTGATCACCTTAGTAAAGGGATCATAAGGTATGTAAAATTTTACTATTTGGTTCCATCTCAAATTCTGGATGAACACATAGATTCGAAATTTGTGCTTGCATGATTGTTGTTTTGATGAAATTGGAATGAAATCATGTCTAGGAGGTAACCCTAGCCATTAGCTTGTTGAATGTTGCTCATCATGATGAAGTTCATAATCACCAATATGGGTGTTTAGTGGGTTTTGTAGAAATATGTTAAACACTAGGATTTCGATTGTCACTCTAGTGTATTTTGATCTCTATGAAGTAAGTCTAGGTGTTGTTATGCATGCTAGACATAAGAACTTGTGAATGATGTTAAAACTTGGGTAAATAACTAGTCATGAAAGATGGATTGTTGATTTTATAGAATATGCCCACAAGGTGTTTGTTAAAATGCCTAAGTGAACGTTTATATGTTGAAAGTACGAATGAAGCGCGTAATTGCCTAAATTGACTAATTACGTGAAATATGGGTTAAAACGGGTTTTTAATCATAATGTTGATTTGACTTAATTGTGTAAACCAAGTGATCAATAAGTAGTTAACTTTTGATAAGCTAAGTTAACTAATCATGAAGTCGAATAGTAGCTTCGGCATAGTAAATAAGCGAGGTGGAATAGTCGTGATTTTTATGACTAATTTGACCGCCTTGTAAATGATTGAAAATAGTTTGACGCCTAACGAGCTAGGTGGAGGCTTGGGAAAGGAAGCGGGTCAAACGAATCAAGAATGAAGGGAAGAGCATAATTCGGATGCAAGGTAAGTATAGCTTACACTAGTCTTAGATTGTGTAATATTCCCTTAGCGTATAAATAACGAATGGAATAACTAAACAATTAAAATACGATGTTCCGTCGTGTAGGCGTACGGAACTAGATAATCAAAGATGAAAGAAACCATTATAATGGTTAACAGGAAGTAAATTGATAATTCGGTCATATTATGACGAAAGTGGTAATAAAAGGTTTATAAGTAAAAATGACCGTACCGTGTTAAACGGAGCGGGTCATGTAGTTGAGATGATAATAAATATCATCTCGAAAAGACAAACGGTCAATTCGGCCAAAAGGGTCAAAAGGTGTAGACATTACCTTTTGACAATATTGACTAATGATCTTTTGTCAAGTTATATGCTTACAGGAGTAGAAATCCAATCGATACTCGCATCGCTCTTACTTAGCGATTAAAAAGCAAGGTATTTATAAATCGGGTCTACTTGTTGATCCGGGCCAGGTATGCATATTCATGTCGTAGTTTAAAATGCTATTTTGGTCGAATAAATGGGAAAGAGAGTCTTTCGTAGTAAAAAGAACATAATCGACCAAAACGCCCTTGTTGGCTAATTCGAGCAAATAACCTTTAAAAGTTGTTTGGAAACGAGTTCTATGATTAGGTAAATACTTAGAATAAATATAGAAGCATTCGAAAGCGTTTTTAGGCTTGAAAATGCTTAAATACCCGTAACGGGTCAAAATAAGTATCCGAGCAAAAATGGGTTTAATTTGAGTAATTAAACCGGCGATTAAAATCTAATATGATAGGCAACATTAAGTCGAAGTAGTATATGTGACATGAGGGTCAAATAAACATGTTTGTTGGTGAAATCACAAACGGGTCAAAATTGGCAAAAAGGGGAAATAAGCCGAAGACTTAGAAGTCTTAAATTTTGTTAAGTCGAATGTCGGATTTTAACCTCATAAGATGGAGGATTAAATTACGGACGCGTAGGAAAAGGAATCGGGTAAAACGGATCAATAACGAAGAAGTTATGGCCGTTTCCGTAAAAACTGGCATAGTTGAACTAAGCTGCAGACCTGCTGATGCAGGGGCCACCGTAAATTACGGTGTCCACCGTAATTTACGGTGGAGTCGAAAAGTGTTACGATGGACTTCTTCTGATTTACGGTGGAAGAAGAAAGTTTCAGGGGCTACCGTAAATTACGGTACCCACCGTAATTTACGGTGGACCCTGTACAAAATTGTATTTTGATCAGTTTTGTTTCCCGGACTCGTGTAGATACGTTTTAAATCCCGTACGACTAAAGCATTTCATGTTTTTATGAAATGTAGGTACATTTTGGATGCCGGAAGACGATCAAGCTCAATGAAGAACCGAACACGATAAAGACTCATGCTTCCGCACATTGCCTTGTTGTAAATTTTAACGACGAACACAATCACGTTGGTAAAATAGCTTATGAATTGTAAAAGTTTTAATTTACTCGGAATTTTCTAAGGATACTTAACACTAAATACATGTCTGTATTCGTAATTTATACGAAAACCTTTAATATAATAATTAGAGTGTTACACTAACCGCACTAGATCATGTTCATGGAACATGAACTAGCATTATGTTAAGTAGGAAAGTTACAAGATGACGAACCCTTTCATACATAAACATGAACTTGTGTAAAAATAGTTTTTCTTGTAAAATGGAGTTCTAAACTAGTAGATCTAAAGATCTATAAGTGGTATTTTCGAAGAACCAAGTGTAAGATGCAATCACGTTTAAAAGCCGGATCTTTCATGAAATAAAAACATTTTTGTGAACAAACAAGTGTGTAAACACTTGTGTGACAAAAGGTTTTAACAAAGAAGTATTTTCGTAATTTTTGACTAAGAAGTTGCAAAGTTACATGTTATTTGTAAATAAAGTTTTCAAGAAACCGATTTTATTTTTGGAAATAGAAAGATCTACTAGAAATATTGGAAAGTTACTACATACTTTTACACCACTTACAAGTTCATGTGTTTGCGATTTATACTTGTTTTGACTAGTTAATGTTTGAATATTGTTTGTTGATGATGGGAAAGTTGTTGATTGAATTTTGAAAAGAAAATGATACGCTAGTAAGCGTGGCCACCTCCAGTTACAGAGGAAACTCTGGCGAAATTTTTCCAGAAATATAACACTTGGAAATATTTTTGTAACAAGTGTTGTGAATATATTCTTAACTTGTTTTCCAAAATAACATTCGCCATGATTTTTATTATAAAACTTCCAAGTGTCGGAGGTGGAATTTTCATACATGAAACTTGTTAAATGTATTGGAATATATATTTTTCATAATAACACTTGTGAAAATCTTATGATTATTTTATGAACTACGTAAATATTATTTTTAGAGTAAAAATAATATTACTGGAATACACTGAATAGTAACGACTCCAAAATAATACTAACGCCCTCACAATAAATATTTAAGTTACACCGGTATTATTATTACCACCCGAACTTTAAATGTAACTTATGTATTTTCAGAAAATACTCTTAAATGCGTATTTTGATAAAAGTATTATTTTGGAAAATGGTATGAAATACAATATAATATTTTTGGGAAAAATATGTATATCTTGGAAGTAGAATATTCTAGACAAATGAATTAAAATATATTTTATTAAGTGAGACTTAATAATATATTTTGAAATTATATAAACGCACATGTATTAAAACCCCCATCCTTGGGAATGAATATAATTAATACATAATTAAGAAGTGTAAATACGAAATAGTTGTCTAACTATTTCCCAAAAACGTTAAACCTTAAGCCAAGGCACGGCCGTCCGTCTAATAGAAGTTAGTACGTGTAGGTCGTCACGCAGCAGGTTGACTGGGAGATTACTATTTCGAGACGCGCTTTAGTGAGTTCATGTCCCCCTTTTCTCTTAACTGTTTTCAGTTTTTAAACTGCGGGGGTGAAATACATGTTACAATGTTTACGAATACTTTTTACATGGTATGGTTAGCTTAAGGAGGGTTACTATTTAGATCATGTGAGTGGGTAGGCGGGAACTGGAGGCCATTAATCCTCATTGTAGGACCGAGGGTCTTTAGCGGTAGATCTATCTGGGTGTAGCGATCCCAGCCCCGGCCCAACAATACGGACCTCGGGGTGACTTGGTACCCGACGCAAGAATCTGCTAGGTTTGAGTCTTCCTACTGCACTTCACACATATCAATGGCCTTGCAAACCATTGGTGATCTCTTTATTTCCTTATTTGCTACATACCAGGGATTTTCATATTACAAAGGTTTTACATACTCACTTACACATGAACTCGCTCAACATTTTTGTTGATTTTTTTTCCAACTTACATGTATTTCTGGGAATTAAGGATCTGGCACGGTATGCTACGTTTTCACGCTGCGTAAGAGTTGTGGGATCATCCAAGTTTAGGGGTTGTGGCTTTTACCTGGACGAGTCACAGTTCTTAAACTGCATCTGTTTCATGTTTGTGGTTATGTCTTCTGAACAATGTTTTTATATTGTTATGTTGTAATTCCGTTGCATGTGTCGACATTTTTAAAACTATGTTGAGGTACTTTTATTTTAAAACTTAAATCAATGGGTGATCTGCATGGTTTTACTTTCATATAGCTTTGTTGTGATTAAGCTATGGTATTAAGAAGTCACACCAAATAAACCCACGCTTCCGCAAAGCCAGGGTGTGACATAAAATGCGTTTCTAGGCATCCTACTAAGTTCCGTGCATCATCATCATCATCAAAATCCTTCAACATGTTTTAAAGTATAGTTCAATACAAAAGTATTGGCGAGTATACAAGTTTTGGAATACTAGCATATAAGTATAAAAAGGTTGTCTCAAATCCAACATGGCAATTCATATACAAAGTTGAAGCTATCATGCATAACTATAGGCCAACCCCGAGTATCCACAAGAATAATGTGCATCCCTCGTCACCGAAGTGAACGAGACCGTAATGTATAATACGCATCCCTCGACACCGAAGTAATCGAGACCGTAAAGTATGTAACTTAACAATACCCCATCGGGTGGTGTGCTACACCTATAGCGCTATAATTGTTAAGGTGGGCTAGCTAAGTTAATGACAAATAGGGTGCATGAAAGTATTCTAGCATAAACAACCTAAGCATAACAAATAACATGTTTGGCGGATTGAGTGATTGAATAAGTTTGATTATGTTTATTGTGAATTTTGATAGTTGAAACATGTACACCCAAAAGTGCATTAAAGCGTAAAAATGGTCAAGTATACTCACAATATTGCAAAGCTTTCCGATTATCCATGTATTGACGAGTTAGTGAGAATAGGAGAATGAATGTGTTCGTTGTTTGGAGTTTATGGAATGTTTAGATTTGGAATTAAGTATGAAAGTATATGTATGCAAAATATATCTCGTCTAGACACTCGTTTGGACACTAAGTTTTTAAAGTGTTTTCATGGGTCCTAACGTGCCCATTAGAATCACAAACGAGGAATAACGAACAAAGATAATATAACTTATATTCACGATGTATAATCATGATCCGATTAACATCAAGAATTCGGTTATGTTTATATGTGTTATAGTATAGTTTTAATATTAACCTAAAACTAAGTCCATCATATATATCATAGATTATCATGTAAGTCAAGCATGGAGGTTTAACCTCTTTGTATGATTCATCACTACACAAATCATCACAAGGATTATTCGGATGGTCATGAATAACAAGAATTAAAACTAACTAATGAATGCTCAAGTAACCAAGTAAATCCTAACCGGGGGAACCAACACGACGTGGAAAGGTAATCCTAAGTGTCGGAGGCTAGGCGGGGCTATGTTACTTGGATACTTGGAAGTCACTTGAGTGTTTATACACAAGTTCACAAGTGAAGGAGTGGAACTAGATTGGAAAGCCCAAGCTCCCATGGTTCACACTTCACAAGTCACAAGTTCATCATATGAAAGATGATGAATCATGCTTGCTTTCAACACTTGGATTATGATATGTATAAACTGAAAATAAAGAGTTTTTGAACTCATAACTTGATGGAAATCACCTCAACATAAACCCACAACTATAGACTAAGTTATGAGCTTGGTGGGTACAAGATTCCACTAAGTTTTAGCAAAGAAACAAAAAGCACATGAACATTGAACAAAAACAGAAAGTTTAGAGGTGTTTGCACCTCTTAAACTCATAAGAATCTATTCCTAACGAGTCTCATAACCTTAGATAGGTTCAAGAACAAGTAGGCACAAGATAACATCAATAAAACATAGTTTTATGAAAGCATAACAAGTATTCTTTCAAAACAGAATGTTTAGACCTCAAAATGGTGTTGTTCCACCTTGGTTTACCATGGTAAACTTGTGGAAACATTCCTAGAGGTGTTCCAAGCCTTGTGGAAGAAGAAATGATGAAGAAAAGTTGAAGAAAATGAAATTACAATAAGTTTATATAAATCAGAAAATAAATCTGACTTTGGAGCCTTATATAAGTGATGTATCTCATGATTACATCTTGGTAAATCTTGGATAATATCATTGCAGGTCATCCAAGTAGATTGGTACAAGAAACATGAAGAAAAGTAGAGAAAAAGTGCTTAAAGGACTGTGACGTGGCGTTGAGGTGAAGGGCCATCAACCATTTCCTTGGTTCCATCATTGGAGGGGCATCCTCCAAAGACTGTGATGTGGCGCTGAGGTGGAGGGTCATCCTTCAAAGACTACCCTCCTCCTATAGAGAGTAGCCTTAGAATTATCATGTTTTGTAAATGGTAACTGTAACAACTGTCACTAAAAACCATAATTAGGATGGTAATTAGCTATTAAGGAAACCATAATTAAGAAACCCAAGTAATTCTGCACTAACCCTAAAATTTCCAGAACAATCAGAATCAGGATCAGGGCCCCTAAAACTCGGGGGGGGGGGGCAAAACCCTAGTTACGATTATCTAAATAACTTGTTGGCCGTTTTGAATTTTACAATTTCATCAACTCAGCAAGCCTAGTTAGGGACGTGGCTACCTATAGAAACTAGGTTACCCCTCGCGTAACGCGACGCCCATGGGGGTACCCCTCGCGCTACGCGACAGGGTCAAATTTCGTGTATAAATAGTAGAGGTTGGGACTTGAATTCTGGCACAAAATCGACGTTAAAAGTCGAATTATACACGGAGTTATGCTCTGTTTACCACAATTAACACACACAAACCTCAAAACGCTGCCGCAATCAGGGTAATAACTCGATCGCTATTACGATTCAACGTCCGATCGATTGTAACTATCCAACGATAGTCCAGGTGCTGCTCAATTGAGCTTGTACTTTGATTATTCGTTGTGATTTCGACTTGAATATTAGAGTGCTGTTCGAATTCGGACTATGCTCTGTTATTCGTTGTGAATCCGATTGAATTATCGAGTATTGCACTGATTAATTGTTGTGAAGGTTTAATCTCGTGAATTGTCGTAATTGCTGTATTAGTTACAAACCCGTTTGTGTGAATTAGGCTAATCAGTAGACTAGACTCTGCCCAAATTGAATCAGCAGTATATCAAGGATATCTGTAGACTAAACTTTGCCCGTAGAAATCTGCAATGTGAGTTCATTTCTCTTTTCTCACCGTTTGTGAGTCCATACTCTTTTATCACAGTTTTATCACTTTTTGTGAAACAATTATATTACAAAATGCTTTCTAAAAATCCTAAATGGTTACCAGTTATACTTACAGTGATTAAGTTATTATATTTTATAAATAACTACTGGTATGGGAGGTATTATACATTATTTGATTCTCGTTACTACTACCCAGAAGGTTAGCATGACCACAACTAATATTATTCTTAACATTAAATTATTATGTATAAATCTAAATGGTGCATAGTCAAATATAATACTTTTAGTCAGGTTACTATACACTAATATTACAATTAGTGAATTAATATATTTTGATAAGTTATAATAATTGACATAACATGTCATTATTCTAAATTGCATGATTTAGTGCTACAGGTAATATATTTGACAAAGTAATAAGACATCATTATGTCCAAAGTCACTAGCTGAAAGAATGATCAGCAGTGATATGTCCAAAGACACTAGTTGAAAGAATGATCAACAGTGTTATAATTAAAATCACTAGTTGAAAGAATGATCAACAGTGATAATGACCAGAAGCACTAGTTGAAAGAATGATCAACAGTGCCATGAATAGAATCGCTAGTTGAAAGAATGATCAACAGTGCCATGAATAGAATCGCTAGTTGAAAGAATGATCAACAGTGTTATGAACAAGTGATATGGTCAGAGTCACTAGTTGAAAGAATGATCAACAGTGATATGACACAGTCATAGGAATTGCCTAATGACAGATAGATTGAATAACAGTAAAGTATAGTTAATTGATTAATTCACTATTGGATGAATGTAAACCAATGAGTGATATTATTGCTGTTATATTGGAATTGCTATTATGTGACAAAATACTGATTGAGTAAGGTAAATGCAAATAAATATAAAACCTTAATACTGTAAGGTATAACAATATATTTGTATAAAAATGGAATGATCTCACTCAGCATTTCCCGCTGACAAAACCTTTTTCAAACATGTTTCAGGTAATTATCATAAGGCTGGATACGGCACTGAAAGGCATCAAGAAATGGCTTATCAAAGAAATATTGTTTTATAAAATAAAACTTATCTTTTTAAAATAGGGATTTATCCCATCTATTTAAATCAAATCCGGTGTTTTCTAAACTCTGATATTTTTCCTAACTCACGGTCCTGATGAAAATTCCGCTGCAATGTTTTTCAAAAATAATCACCGGTACCACGGGACTGCTCACGGCACCCAATTCCGTCCAGGGTGGGTTGGGGGTCGTGACAGTAACATTATATCACAACAACCATAAATTTACATTGTTTAAAAAATGGCAACACTACATCAGAACCATCCTAAATTACAAGTTCAAAAATGGTAGCATTACATCACAACCAACATAAAGTTTCCAAGAGTAAAACTTAAATCCAAATTCAAAGTGTCATGTAACAAGTGCAAAATGAGTAGAGATGAACTTTTTATGTAGAAGAATAAATGTAGCCGAGAGATACAACAATAACAACCGTATCCAGTATATCTCACATATTGCAATGCTATTAGTAGGGTCAGAGGAATGTAGGATGTCTGCAAGCGTTACCTTTCTAGCCGTGAAGATAGAAAATCTGTTTCTAAAAAGACTCCCAACTCAAATCTTGAAATCATATTAAAGTGTGATACTGAGTCAACCTGACCCAACATATGTTAAAACTTACCGGTCTTGACTTGTTACTAGACCCGCCTATATCATCTTGCAATTTTTAGCCCTTACCGGGTCCAAAATTCTATGGCTTAAAAAAGAAGGTTTTAAAATGTACCTTCTCACGTCTAAGGAAGAAAAGACGATTTGTCAAAAGTCATCCAAGCTATATAACTTAAATACATTTCTTCTAAAAACGATTTCTAGATTTTTAAGGATAAATACACCACAATCTGTACCTTATAGGATTTGAGCTTTAACCTTCCGATTGTGTAGAGCACATCACTTAACTACCATGATGTCCCCTTTGGAGGCTATAACTTAAACGCATAATGTCAATAGACATTTGATTTAGCGGTACCAAATTGTTGTAACAAATATGTATTGAAGGGCGCGTATGTAACTTAAGTAGGGGTGTAAACAAGCCCAGAGGCTCGAGAGCTACTCGTTATCAGCTCGGTTAAAAGCTCGAACGAGCCGAGCTTTAACGAGCCCGAGCCTGAAATAGAGCTCGTTTAGTTATCGAGTCCGAGCTCGAGCCTGAAATACAAATGGCTCGCGAGCCTAAACGAGCCCGAACAAAAATTTATTTAGTTTATATATAGTATGATAATAGTGATGATAACATTGGCGTGCCGAGCTCGAGTCGAGCTTTGTCTCGTTTAAGTGATATTGAAGCGAGTTCGAGTCGAGTTTTTAGCTCGTCTAAGGTTGTTCTCAAAATAGCTCGAGTCGAGTCGAGCCGAGCTCGAGCTTTGGGTTTTACCCGCGAGCCGAGTTCGAGCTCAAATAAGTAGGCTCGAACCGAGCCGAGCTCGAGCTTCATAAAAACATGACGAGCCGAGCTCGAGCCCAGTCGAGCTCGGGCTCGACCCGGCTCGTTTACACCCCTAAACTTAAGTATACATTGTCATATAACTTAAATACATTTCTTTTGAAAATAATTTCTAGATTTTTAAGGATAAATACATCATAATCTATACTTCATAGGATTTGAACTTTAAACCTTCTGATTGTATAAAGCACATCACTTAACTACCATGATGTCCCCTTTGGAGGCTATAACTTAGATGCATAATATCAATAGACATTTGATTTAGCGGTACCAAATTGTTGTAACAAATATGTATTGAAGGACGAGTATGTAACTTAAGTATACAATGTCAATAGACATCCGATTTAGTGGTACTAAAAGGTAAGTATTATATTATGTGATTGTTTTGGTCAAAAAATGTAACCAAATCTGATTTTTGTGAGGTTAGAATTTTAGATGCTTGGTTAATTGAACAAATGTATGAACAACAAATGAATGAAATGAATGATGAACACAAGGATTTATACGAGGAAAAAGCCCTTGATCAATGAATGATCTCCGGCATAAAAAACCTCGGGTGATGAAAACTAATGATCACCAACTATATTAAAGAAACAAAGTTTACAACTTCGGATGATAACAACTTGGTATAATGATTGCTAGTGTGTAAATGTGTGTAATCGCCAAGTGTTTGCAGAGAGTTCGAGTGTTGTGTGTATGTGTTGCTAATAATGATAAATGAAGCTTGTTATCCCCTTTAAAATTAGAAATAATCTAACTAACAAACTATCCGAAATAGGTGCAAGCTCCCTCACGATCACCATAACGGTCATAGAGTCATTGCACGTGCAAAAATGTCAAGCATATTCCTTTAGAATCTCGGTTGGACCAAGTCTCATTTGAATACACCTGCAAAACATGTTCAAAAATGATGAAAACAATTGTTAGTTTAGGATAATAATGAGGATCATAGATCCTTAGTCTTGGAGCATCTTCTGAGGATCCTTAATTCAAACTGAACTGAGAATCCGTGATCCATGCCACACTTGAGGATCCGTGATCCATATGCTATGAAATTCTATCCCTACCAATAATGTGATTTTTTTTTTTGACTTAATTTGGTAAGATTTTGTATATAGTTTCATTTGTGTCAATTTAAATTATTGGGTAGAAACCAGTGGTGGATCCAGGAATTATTTTCTGGAGGTGCGAACGAGTGTTTCAACCTATTTTTCAAGGTGTGCGATCAGGATTTTTGCCTATTAAATACACTAATTTTTTTTTTCAACGGGGGCCTCGCCCACCCACTATAACACCTAATTCCGTCCTAGTAGAAACAAACTAATCTTATAATAAAAAACGATGGGTGTTATATGCAAAAATAAATAAAAAAATATATATAATAAAAAGTATTGGTGTATATATGACGGCTGGATAGTTATAGAAAGCCACCGTCGTATTCAAAGGCCTACAAGCGCAATTCTTGACAAAATTGAATGATAGTTGCTTTTTTTATTTATCTTTTTTTATTTATTAAGTTTATAAAAGTCGACTCTAAATAATTGAAATTCGTCAATTTTGTAGGCATAGATAAGAATAAGAAGAATTTCAATGAAACCATTAAAAATGATGTTAAAATATAAAGATAAAAATATAGAAAAGTAATTTCATTTAATGATTCTCAAAAAGTTGAATAAAAGAATTGTGTGATGATGAAAGAAACTCAAACTGCGGTTATGCTGAGGAAAGTGGTCTCCCACTTGGTCACCGTCGATGACGTCATCCTCTCCTTCTATTGTGGATCACGGACACCCCCTTTTCTTACGATTCTCTTTGTTTACGGTTTACCCTACAATTTTTCATTTAATATTGTTTTCCTACATTTAAGAAAACTTCTTTTTATGTTTATTTTTTTAATTCATGTTTACATCTGAACGAGGCACTTTGTAATTTGTATAGTACCCTATTTGTTTATTTTAAGAAATATAATAATATTAAATATAGCCATTTGTCCATTTAAAACACTTTAAATCTCATGGTTTATTAAAAAAAAGGTAACAACATCACATATTACATCCTTAATTCCATATACATGTTTAAGTACGTTTAACTAAGATTTAGACGAGTAATAAAATATATATGCAAGACTAGTAGCCTACGAGAAGAAATCCAAGTGATGTGTCTATTCGCTTATTTTTATTATCCTATATTACGCTATAAAATTATATTTACATCAAAAAGCATAAATACTATTTTTTTACTTATAATATTTACATCCTTCTCATATGTAATAATTTAGGTTATTTAAGTTTTATGATGTTGAAAGAAAAGAGGAAAATATATACTAAACATTTATATTCAATAAACGAATTATAAGACTATGTGTTACGGGGCTTTAAAGCAGTTTTGTGATGAAATATTGAAGCTTTATAAGAAACGGGTGTTTAGATTAAGGTGGCTAAATATGATTAGTTGTACATTTTAAAAAATAAACAAAATGGTGGCCTACGCCCAAAAAGGCTGAAAGCCCCTATGTTGTGTTAGGGCGCTTAAGGTGATGACGTGGAATGTGGGTGTAGAAGCCACAACGAGCACAGCACATAGCCTAAGAGGCTAAGAAAGAAACCGGTTACTAAAATGGATGCAACACTTTTAATGCAAAAACTACTAGTCAAACAAGGAAAACATAAGGCTCTGGAAGCTATTATGTAAATATATACATGAAAATTGATCGACTTGTTTTTATGTATAATGACAAGATTACCCCCAAAGACTAATAATAATAATACATACAAAATACAGAAAGAAAGCCATACACTTGAAAGTAACATCAACTCGCCTACTACATCAGTGTTTGCTTTGTTCACTGTCTTCTTTTATGGTCATCTCCACCTCTTCAACCGTACTAAAATGCGCCTCGCCGTTGGCTATGGTGGATGTTGAGTCCAGCCCTGACCCTGCTTGAATCTCCTTGAACATTGCCATCACCTGAATCATCGTCGGCCGCTTCCATGGCCTATCGTCTAGACACGCACACGCCACTTTGAGATGTTGTAACAGCTCCACCTTTAACGTCGGATCTTCGTTCAGTAGTTCCGGATCAAACACGTCAGTAATGCATGTTTTCGCATGTAGTTTCACCCACCCGACGAGATTGTTGTCCCCGAAATCTGGTGAGTCGGTTGGTTGTTTTCCGGTTAGAAGCTCCAGCAGTACAACACCGTAACTGTAGACATCACCCTTTGTAGAGCATCTGAAACTTTGGTAATACTCCGGTGGGACGTACCCTGGTGTGCCGGCTAATGTGCTCACACTTAGATGAGTGTCCATTGCACTCATGTGTCGGGCCATTCCAAAATCTGACACCCGAGCTTCGAGGTTTTCGTCTAGTAGGACGTTGCTTGACTTCATATCGCGGTGAATGATGTGGGGAATGCAGTTGTGATGTAGAAAGGCTAGCCCGCGAGCTGACCCGATAGCGATCTTTCTTCGTTTGGCCCAGCTTAACTTGATCCCGGTTTTCTTTCGGTCATGTAACACGTCTTCTAAGCTTCCGAACTTCATGTATTCGTAAACGAGTAGCCGTTCGTCTCCAACCTTGCAGTATCCGAGCAACGGGACGAGGTTCCGATGCTTGATCTTCCCAATGGTCTCCATTTCGGCTGTGAACTCGCGATCACCCTGCCCGCTAACGTGAATTAGTTTCTTGATCGCAACGACGGTATTATCTTTTAGTTGAGCCCGGTAAACATCGCCGAAACCGCCTGATCCAATTAGACTGTTGTTGTCGAACCCGTTTGTTGCTTCGAGGAGATCCGCGAATGTGAGTTTTCTTAACGGCTTTTCAAAAGCGGCTAGGTTTATGCTTAACGCCTCGCGAGTGGTAGTTAGTTTCCACGCAGTGCTAGCGTTAGCACGGTCACCGCCAGAGTACGAATTGCCACCACCGTCAGTGTACGCTTCAAGAGCGGCGGCAGCCTTCTTCCGCCTCCTTTTCCTCATCTCCACCAAGATTACAATCACTCCAAATATGCAAAATAGCGAGAATAACAATCCCATTGCTACGCTCCCGGCTAGTGATGCTTCGTGTTTGTTGGACTTCCGGTGACCATTCGATTTATCATCTTTATCTGGCTCGCATTTACCTAGTGGATAACCACATAGCCCGGAGTTATTCGAAAATCTGTCTGCCGGAAATGTGTCGAACGGGGCGGATATCGGAATAGCACCCGACAAATTGTTGTAGGAGAGATCAGCATCTCCAAGACCAAGAGTGGTTAACGAATTCGGAATCGAGCCATTGAGTCTGTTATGCGATAAATCAAGAATGGCTAAATTTTTTAACCCACTAAGTTCATCAGGAATCGGTCCGGTTAGATCATTGTGACCCAAATTCAATATGTTGAGATAGTACATTGACCCGAGTTCCTTCGGAATCCCACCCTCCAGTTTATTGTACGAAAGATCAAAGAAGATCATCGACCCATTGTGATTGAAATTCGGCTGAGTGATTCCCAAATACACTCTAGTGAAATTACATGGATGTCTAGACGAAATCCGGTCCAAATCCCCCTGCCGGATTCCCCCAAATTCGAGTAAATTCCCGGCACCATGACATTGCTTACTCCCATCATTCTTGATGTACAGATACGGTTTTCCGGTCAGATACGCATCAGCAATGAATCCAGATTGCTTGAAAAGATCAGGCGGGATAGTCCCACTTAACTGATTGGTATTTAAATCCAACCACACCAAGCTCTTACAATCCCCAAGCTCCGGCGGAATCTCGCCCGAAAATGAGTTGTTCCCAAGCTTAAGAATAGCAAGATTAGATAAACCCCCAAGGGCGGCCGGAATTTCGCCCCCCAATTTGTTGTTGGAAAGTGAAATCCAATTCAAATTGGAGCAATTGCTTAAACTAGCAGGGATTGAACCGGTTAAATAATTGAAATCCAGAATTAAATTTTCGAGATTCGAAAGGAACCTAAGTTCCTCAGGTATTTCACCGGATAACAAATTCATCCATATAATCAAATCTTGTAGTTTTGACAAGTTTTTGAAACTTTTCGGGATGTTTCCATCTAGAGTGTTGAAACTCAAATCAAGTGAAACCAATTCAGAACAATTACCAAGAGATGAAGGAATTGAACCCGAAAGCCGGTTGTTCTGAAGGTACAACACCTTCAACTTAGAACCCGAACCAGAACCAGAACCACAAATTCCAGCTGGTATAACACCGGAAATCTCGTTCGAACTCACGTCGAACCGCTCCAGATTCGGTACCCCGGACAACGAATCCGGCAACGTACCTTTAAAATTGTTAAACCCTAACCCCAAGCTCTTCAACCCACTCAAGCTCAATAATATATCCACCGGTAACTCACCGGTGAAATTATTATGAGAAATATCAAACACTTCTAGCAACGAACAACCTTTCAAACTCTCCGGTACCGTACCGGAAATATTATTACCAGAAACATTAAACACCACCAGCTCACCACAACCGTCGGATAACAACCAAGGTACAAACTCCGAACCGGATATTTTATTATACGAAAGATCAACACTCTGTAACGAAAGCCCTAACGGCTTTAAACCGCCATTAAACTCCAACAAATTCCTCGAAAAGTTCACCGAACTCACACTTGAACAAGCAGCTAACACAGAAACATCCGCAACCGAACCGAAGATCCGGTTTCCGGCCAGATCTAGAACTGTCAGCACTTTACTACACTGAGATCTAACGGAAACCGTTCCGGTAACATTGCAGTTTTTCGCAACGAACGACTCGAGAGTCGGAATCGTCAACAAACTCGACGAAATCGAACTGAACTCAACGCTCAAGTCAATACCGGTCAGATCTATAGCAGAAACCCTAGAGTTTCTGCAAGAGATGCCTGTGTAGTTGCAAAAACTGTTGCTGGAAACCCAGTTTGCTAATAGATTAGGGTTTTTTAACGAGGATTTGAAGGAGAAGAGCTGTTCGGTATCAGCAGCATCGAGTATACACGGAAGCAAAGCGAGACAGACAATAAAATCGTTAAAGCAAAGAGAAAAAACTTTCATGATGATGAAGAAGATGATGATGTTGAGTTGTTGAGATGTAAGATAACGTCTTCTTATATATGTTTATTTTTTCAGGAGATTATGAACAAGTGATTAGCTGCTTTCATCATTCTAGTTGGGGATGGAAAATGTGTAGAGAGAGAAAGTGAGATTGGGTTGAGGAGAGAGAGAGAGAGAGAGAGAGAGGGGGAGTAGAAGTAGTATATTTGGGGGGTGTGGAGACAGCTGTTTGGTCACATGGCATGTGACCCATCTTCACTGTTAGTTTACCTGGAGATAGATGCAAAGGAGAATTCATTTGTATTTTATTTTTTATTTTTTATTTAGTTTTGAAGGGGTTTTTTTTGGTCTTGAAAAGGAGGAGTGTGTTTGTCTCTTCTTTTCTTTCCCTGTGCGTACGTGTGATTAAGGATGGATCCATCACTGTCTTTTTTATTAGATTCCATCCTCTTTTCATTTAATTGTTTTTATTAACTTTTCATGACTTCAATTAATTCACACGTAGCACATTCATTTTTAAGTACGTATTTACCGTACCTGTTTAAATTGTTTTTTTTTTCTTTTAAATCAATTACAGTGTGGTAAATGGTAACTTGTATGTATTACAATTTAGTCTTTTTGTTTTTAAAGATTATACTTATCGTTTTTGCTTTTTTACTTGTGTGATTAGTTTTGACACTGATGGTCTTTAGCACTAGCTTTTTGTATTTTAAAACACAAAAAATGTAGAACGTTAATTAAAGGTACAATTGGGGAAGACAAATGAAACCGAACCTGAGAGGCAAACTCAAAACCCGAAAATTTTAGAATATGGAACGGGTGTTTGGGTATGGGACCGTAGGAGTACCGCTCAAAAAATAAAATGTAATAACATTTTTTATTAAATAACAATACGAATTACAATACAGGAAAAAAATATAAACTAATTACGGATTGATAGAACAACAAAGTAAGTAACTGTAACAAAATATAGTAAAATAAACAAGAAAGACGGAGATGGTTGAGGATATCTATTCAACAGATATCCCTTAAAACAAATTCCGGGCCACCCAAACACACAACCCTTGTTTTTATTCGCGGAAAAACTAAAAGATTGAAGGGCCTGAATTCAGAATTCAATATAAAAAAATTGACAAATATTGCTGGAATTTGAGAAGTCTTTTGTTGACCACATCGGTTACTTCGAGCCACACCACATGGTGGTTCTCAAGCAGCCCGCGACAATGCGAATATGCAAAATGCATCATCTAAACATCACATTATAAGCAATATTATTTTAAACTTCGTGTTATTAGATATTAAAAATCTATTATAACCTTAAATTATTATATTTTGTTAGTTCATTAAACTTTAACTTTATACACATATTATATATATATATATATATATAGAGAGAGAGAGAAACTGTAACATACAATAGACATATTATATATATATATATAGAGAGAGAGAGAGAGAGAAAGTGTAACATACAATAGGGCTTATCGTATGCTCGTACGCGATTGTGAAATCGCATGTTATAAAAAACATGTTGGAAATCGCATGTTGGTAATTTTGATGAAATTGCATGTTGGTTTTTTGTAACAATTTCGCATGTTGGTAAATATGATGAAATCGCATGTTGGTATATAAAACAATTTCGCATGTTGGTTTTTTCAGCAAAATCGCATGTTCAAAGGGTGAATTCGCACCAGATCGTACGGCTGGGATGATCGCGTACATTTTGTACGATATGAGCCATTGTACGTTAACCTGCCTCTACATATATATGGTTGGGTTCTAGAGTGAACACTAGTGTATTTGTGAACATCAAATCTTAAAATACACTAATGTATTTTCATTATCAAATATTAGCTATTGATTTACACTTGTGTATGTAATCAAGAGCTAGAATTAGTTCATTAGTAAGTATAGAAGATTAGTTTACATATAATATAAATTAACAATATAGGTTTTCTCCCAGAGATAATCATCATGACAACATGAAAACTAAACTGATTGAATATATAAAGTGCTATAAAAAATTTCAAAAGACAACTAATTAACAGTAAAGCCGTAGAGGATTAGGTTACATTTTTTATTTTGGAATTGTATCTGAAATAGCTTATCTTTTAAGCATGATTTAGTATCAGCTAAAAAACGTTTATTGATATGAACTTCTTTTAACAATAAAAGTAAATTCTTTTCGAAGTTCATGAATTTAATTGCGTGTCAAAACTACTTTAAAGACTCAAAAAACATATTTTACATTTAGAGAAAAAATTAATTACCTCATGTTTATGTGTATTAAATTTAAGTTTATAGAGATAGTGGAGAGTTCAAATGAGAAGATTTTTTTTGTAAGAAGAAAAAAGAAGAAGTTTCAACCAATAAGAATGCTTCATTTTACTTCATTTAATATTTGTATTTAATTTTAATATAAGGGTATATTGGTAAACTTACTAAATCATTAATGTGTATTCTTCTCATTTAATAACTAGTTAAATTAAATTTGTAACTCCTTTTCAAAATATATATTTTTTTTCAAATTAAAAAAAAAACTTAATCTAAAGTGTATAATAAATTACTAGTTGTGTAGGATAAATCACGAGTTGTGTAGGATATATTTCGAGGTGTGTAGGATAAATTTCGACTGTGTAGGATAAAATTCTATAATGTGTAGGGTATATGTAAGAAAATTTTGATATGTGTAGGTTTTGTAGATTATATGTAGGATAATTAATAAATAGTTGACTAATTAATTAAAGTGAGAAAAACTAATGATATAAGTTATAAATGAAATAACATTTTACTAATATGCCCTTTCTTTTTTTTTTCTTCTCACATTAAATTTCTTCTCAAATGAACCTTCCCCTATAGAAATATGATATAAATCTATACATATAATAAAGTAAATCATATGGGGGACACGTGGCGCTTTATGAGGCGATCTCAACAATTTTTTCCCGTCTAAATAAATAGAAATAGAAAATATTTGTTAATAAGCATTAAATAAAAAATATATTATTTTAATCCATAAATTTTATCTTTTTATCTTTTACCCTAAACAAATAGATATAGATAAATAAGATTCAAATAAAGATAATATTATTTTAATATATGAATTTTATCTTTTACTATTTTTCCCATTTATATTTTTCATGTCTTTACTTTGTAATAGAGATTAATAAAACTAAATTATAATAAAATAAACACACGTAACTCATGGCTTCTACTACTTTTTTAGATTTTTAATGTAATAATATAAATGAAAATACATGTAATAATTTTATCTTTTACTGTTTTATTTTCCATTTATATTTATCCATTTTATTATTTGGTATATAAAATTAAATTTATTCAACCCATGCAATACATATGTTTTTTTAAATATAATTTTTTTATTATTTAGTATATGAAATTATATTTATTCAACCCGTGCAAGACACAAGGTTTTTAAAGATGTAATTTTTTTTATTTTTTATATATGAAACTTTATTTATTCATCCCATACATTACACGTGATTGTTAAAGATATAACTTTTTTATTTAATTTATAAAATTACATTTATTCAGTCCGTGTAATAAACAAAGCTTTTTAAAGATATATTTTTATTATTATTTGCTATACAAAATTATATTTTTTCAATCCATATCCCTGTAATACACGTTGTTTTTAAAGATATAACATTTTTATTATTTGGCATATAAAATTAGATTTATTCAACATGTACAATACACAAGTGGGGTTTTTTAATGATATAACTTTTTTACTATTTAATATACAAAATTACATTTATTCAACCTCTATAATACATAGGGTTTTTAAAGATATACTTTATTATTATTTGGTATATAAAATTACATGTATTCGACCCGTATAATACACGAGGTTATATAATAAAAGAAATAAAATGGGGACATTTTCCATTGGGTTGAGATGCATGTATTGATACCAAGACTTTTCCTTTCAATGAGTAATGCACACAAAGTGGTGAAAGTGAGTAAAAAGAATCAAAATAGTTGCATGTTTCTTTGGGGAATATTGGATTTCAATAATAACAACTATTCGTCGTTGGCCGCCAATAGTACCAACTTAAAAAATAACCACTGGCAGTCCCAACTATTAACACATTGCCTCCAATGGACCTTGACTAACAAAACCCTACCGCCGTTAGTCTCTGGTCGCCGGAAAAGCGTTTTTGGCTGAAAAACTCCTTTGTCGCCTGAAAACTCATTTTTTTTGTCACAAACCTCTTTTTAACCTTATTACTTATTTTAGGAACATTTTTCTATTAAAAGCCCCAATTATTGAGGTCGACGTAAATTCTTTCATCGCCGGAAAACTTATTTTTGTCCGGAAAACTCAAGTTTTTGCCTGAAAACTCAACATTTTCATCCCAAACCTTTTTGTAACCTTAGATCGGACCTTTAGGAACCTTTTTTCCGACGATCAGAGACTAACAACATTAGGGTTCTGTTAGTCAGGGTCCATTGGAAGCCAATATGTTAATAGCTGGGACAACGAGTGGTTATTTTTTAAATTAGCGGCCAACGGCGAATAGTTGGAATTCTTAAAATCCAATATACCTTTCTTTAGTTCAACTTTTCCCAAGTTTTGTTGGTGTGAATTTTGATGATTTGCTTTTTATTTTATAATTTTAGGAGGTTTATCTCATGAAATTCAATGTTATTAGAGGTTTGTCTCATGAAATTCAATGTTATTAATGACAACTTATGAATTTATCATGTATTTCAATTAAAACTATCAAGAGTATATTAAAAATAATAAGTATTTACAAATAATAAATTATATCGTTTTCATTAATCAACCCGTGTAACACACGGGGCCTTAATCTAGTTAACATATTATATTATTTGTAGGTTTGCTCCGAAAGATAATCATATACAGTATGAAAACTAAACTAATAGAATGATATAAAGTGTTATAAATAAAAATATCAAAAGCAATTAATTAACTAAACTAATTGAATGATATAAAGTGTTATAAATATAAGAGTTAGGATATAATAGAAAGTTTTTTTGGCTAGCAAGTCTTGACCATCAATTGATTTAATCAATGACTAAGATTAAATAAGTGAAATTCAAGATAAAAAAGTGGCGTGTGGGTTTGTATAAGGGCATTGTAGTCAATCTAGTACAATAGTTTCTCTCTCCTCCAATCCCTCCAATTTTTTAAACGTTAATAACTTTTTCATACGACATTATTTTTTATAAAAATTGCACACAAAAAAACGAGTGTTTTTTTATCTTTAAAACGAGTATACTATTGCTATATTTTCGAAAAAAAATTCGAAAACCTAGTTGCGTAAAACGCAATGGAAAAAAACTCAGTTGCATAAAACGCAATGGAAAAAAAACATAAAAAATTAATTTTTTTCTAAAACGCAATGCATAAAAAACACAAAGAAATGTCTTATTTCTAAAACGCAATTGCCAGAAAACACAAAGAGATATCTTATTTCTAAAACGCAATAGCCTAAAAACACAAAAGAAAATGTACTTTCTAAAACGCAATGGACTGAAAACACATAAAAATGTGTTTTACCTAAAACGCAATGCACAAAAAACACAAAGAAAAAATGTCTTATTTCTAAAAAGCAATGGCCAGAAAACACATAAAAATGTCTTATTTCTAAAACATGATGACTTAAAAACACAAAAGAAAGTGTACTTTCTAAAACGCAATGGATTGAAAACACATAAAAATGTGTTTCACATAAAACGCAATGCACAAAAAACACAAAGAAATGTTTTATTTCTAAAACGCAATGGCAAGAAAACACTTAAAAATGTCTTTTTTTTTCTAAAACGCAATGCATTGAAAGCACATCTTATCAGCACCAGGATGAATAGAGTATCGGGGCTTGTGTGCCTCCTTCATTATGAGTTCACGAAGATTGTCGCGATTAGGCACCCAAATGCGATCAAGATAGTATTGGAGTCCGTCTGATTTTGTCACAAGTTTGCTTTCAGAAGCACCACGTACCTCTACGAACAAACTTCCTTCAATGGCTGATGAATACTGAGCTTCATGAATGCAAGTGTGAAGATTGCTAACGATTTAAGAACAACGAATGCTAGTAACATGAGATTTACGACTGAGTGCGTCGGCCACGACATTCGCCTTGCTAGGATGGTAGCGAATTTCGCAGTCGTAATCGTTAAGTAATTCCACCGAACGACGTTGACGCAAGTTTAGCTCTTTTTGGTTGAAGATATGTTGTAGGCTCTTATGGTCGGTGAAGACCACACACTTGGTACCATATAGGTAGTGTTGCTAAATCTTTAACGCAAAAATAACTACGCCAAGCTCGAGGTCATGGGCGGTGTAGTTCTTCTCATGTATTTTCAGTTGTCTAGAAGCATACGCGATGACCTTGTCTCGTTGCATGAGGACACAACCAAGACCACGGTTCGATGCATCGCAATATACCACCAAATCATCGTCTCCATCAGGGAGAGCAAGGGCAGGAGCATTGCAAAGCAAATCCTTAAGCGTTTAAAAGGATTCCTCTTGTTCAGGACCCCAAACTAAAGGTTTCTCTTTCTGAGTCAACAACGTGATGGGAACGGTGATTTTCGAAAAGTTCGAGATAAATCGACGGTAGTAACCCCCGCCAATCCTAGGAAAGAACGAATTTCAGATGGGGTTTTAGGCGCGATCCAATTCTTCACTGCTTTGATCCTGGAAGGGTCAGCATGAATTCCTTTTTCACTCACAACGTGTCCAAGGAATTGAACTTCTTTGATCCAAAACTCACACTTAGAAAATTTGGTGTATAAATGTTCACCACGTAAGAGTTCAAGAATGAGGCGCAAATGTCGTTCGTGATCAGCTTGAGTTTTCGAATAAATGAGAATGTCGTCGATGAAGACGATTACAAAATGATCCAAGTAGGGTTTACAAACGCGATTCATCAAGTCCATGAAAACTGCAGGCGCGTTGGTCAAGCCAAAAGGCATAACCACGAACTCGTAGTGACCATAATGAGTGCGAAAAGCGGTTTTGGGGATGTCCTCTTCTAGAACACGAAGTTGATGATAACCAGATCGAAGATCGATTTTTGAAAAGCACGTTGCGCCTTAGAATTGATCAAAGATATCATCGATGCGAGGAAGGGGATAACAGTTTTTGATAGTGAGTTTGTTAAGCTCACGATAATCGATGCATATGCGAAACGAACCATCCTTCTTCTTGACAAAAAGCACAGGAACACCCCAAGGTGAAGTACTTGGGCGTATGAAGCCTTTATCGAGGAGCTCTTGAAGTTGACTTGATAATTCTTGCATCTCAGAAGGTGCAAGACGATAAGGTGCTCTAGCAACGGGAGTCGAAGCAGGGATGAGATCAATGCAAAAATCAACAGATCGAGATGGATGAGGACCAGGTAGATCTTCAGGAAAGACGTCAGGAAAATCACGCACAACTGGAACATCACTTATGCTCTTTCCCTTGCCTTTTTCTTCCACAACGTGGGCTAAAAAGGCAAAGTACTGTTTACGTTAGGGATGGCAATAGGTCGGGTTTGGGACGGGTTTAGGTAATCCCAACCCCAAACCCGATTAGATATGCTTGTCCCAAACCCATCCCAAAACCCGTCGGGTTTCTAGCAGGTAAATACCCATCGGGTATCGGATATACCCGCGGGTTTCGGGTAACCCATTAATTTTAAAAAGTTTACCCGTTGGGTATACCCGACCTAAAACCCACCGGGTAACTACTAATCAGTTACATTTAGTATTATCACTAAAGAAATATATCAAATAACTATAATGTATACGGGATAAAATACCTATGTGTATAGAAAAAAGGATGTATTATACATTTACATATTTAAAAATATAAAAAAATTATATCGGGTATACAATCGGGTAAACGGGTTTACTTTATCGGGTAATTGGGTCGGGTAAACGGGTATTTCACCAAATCCCAAACCCGCGAAAAAAATAAAAAACTTGTCCCAAACCCGTCCCAAACCCGATTAACCGAGCCCAAACCCGTCCCAGATGTGTCGGGTTTCGGGTTTACCCATCGGGTTCGATTGCCATCCCTAGTTTACGTAAGTACTTGTTCGCTTGTGTGCATAACATAAGCTTCAGTCCTCCTGAAGGCATGTCTCCATAGACATGTAAAGTATCGCCAGAAGGAATAGGTAAACGAACGTATTTTTCGTGACAAGTGATTTCAGGATGGTTCTTGTGAAGCCAATCCATGCCTACTATAATATCGAAGCTACCCAAGTGCATGGGTATAAGATCGATAGAGAAAACATGATCATTAAAAGTGAGAAAACAATCGCGGAGAGCAGAATCGACTGTGATAGAATTGCCATTGGCAACTTCGACTGTGAACGACTTAGGTAGCTTAGAGCGTGTACAATTTAACATGGATTCAAATTCAACGGACACAAAGCTTTTGTCAGCACCAGTATCAAATAGTATAGAAGCATAAAGATTGTTAACGAGAAATGTACCATTAACGACTTCATTGTCGTTTTGAGCCTGATTAGCGTTGATGTTGAAAGCTCGCCCTTGTGGAGCTTGCTGCTGCTGGTGCTCTTGGTTTGGTTGAGGACATTGTAGGCGAAGATGTGTTGTGTCACCACACTTATAACATGCTCGAGCGTTGTTTGCTGGTTTAGGGTTTTGGGGAGCTTGCTGAAATTGGTTAGCTTGTGGTGTAGGTTTATTGCGACAATAAGGGGTTGTGTGTCCAAAACGGTTGCACGTAGTGCAATGATGACAAGCTGAGTTGGCAGGGTGATGATAATGGCAAGTATTACACTTAGGATGAACCAAAGTGTATGGCTTCTTGGTGTTTTCTGGTGTAACAGGGATTGGGGTTTTGGCTGGGACAAAAGCGTTGCAGCTCGAGTTTTGAAGCTTTCATTTCTTACCATTGCTACCACTTGGCTTTGCGGTGATTTGGTTAGCTGGTTTGTTGGTGATAGGTGATGCGACTTGCTTATCACGAATACTATTGTTGTTTAGGCTGGCTGCGAGACGATAGACTGCCTCGATGTTGTCAAGCTTTGTTACTTCGATGGTGTCACGCATGGCAGATGGTAAGCCATGGATGTATTTCCTGGTCATGCGGTCAGTAGGGACACCAGGTGTGGTACGATAAAGCTTAGTTGTTTGAAATGGGTGGTGTACGTAAGATTGTCATCACCAATTTGCTTAAGAGCCCAAAACTCTTCTTCGAGCTTTTGCTGCTCGTGAGCAGGAAAAAACTCATCCATCATTAGTTGCTGGACTTCGGCCCAACGTAACACATAAGCTTCTTCGTTACAGCATATGTTTCTTTCATTGGTCCACCATTCCAAGGCTCTGGCTTGGAAGACCCCAGTAGCACTTCAGGTCTTAAGATTCTCCTGACACTCGTTGTTGATGAAAGTGACCTCAATACTATCGAACCATTCCAGCATTGCTGTCACCCCATCATTGCTAGTGCCAGTGAAAGGCTTAGGGTTGCATGCTGAAAAGTGCTTGAAGTTGAAAGAGACTGGTTTGGGTTGCTCGATCTTCGAGTCACCAGAGAAGTTTGGGGTAGCAGTGGTGTTGATCTTACTGACGATCTTAGGAATAACACGTGCCATCAGTGGCGAAGCTTGACCCGAATGACGGGGGGGTCGAAAACGTATATACCAAAAAAATTCTAAAGAACCGGGGGGTCGAAAACGTATATACCCAAAACTTTCTATACGAAAACTACATATATAACACTACTGAGTGAAAAGTTCGGGGGGTCGGGCGCCCCTCCCCGCCCCTTCTATACTTCGCCCCTGCGTGCCATCTGCTTAGCTATGAATGCCATCATCTTCTTTTGTGAGCTGGTCTTAGACCTTTTGGTCGATTTGAGTGACGGCTCGAAGACATCTAAAGATTCAAAACAAGGAATGGATAAGACTTCATCATAATGTTTTGTTTAAAGAAATTTTGTTTTCATGAATGCGTCACATAGAATATAATGTTCAAATAATTTCACATAGCATAGCATGACTTTCACATAGTGTAACATGGAAAATGAAAGCATCGTAAATTTAATTTGTTCGCAAGAGATTATTATTGTTTCAGATTGCGAGAAAAGTGCGATTCGTGTCTCCATGCTTGAAACGAAGTAACATACAAATGTAAAACATATTAAAATTGAGGTAGCATAAAAGAGATTTAACGTAAAATTTGGATTGTCACGAAACGTAACTAAGACTATTCCAAAGTAAATCGAAGTCCTTTCGAGTTAGGGAAACGTGCTTTGGGCTAATAGACAAATACTATCGTCGAGAAGCGATTAATGGTATTTGTCCTTCCAGTTACTACACGTCCCTAGTCGATTGGGAAAATCGAAACTTTGGCGAGATTGAAAATCGAAGAGTGGGACTAGTTACCAAGATGTTATAACAACCCTCAAAATACTTTTCGTCGCGGGCCGCGACGAGCCAGGCCACCAGGACGCCTCCGGTGCCGCCACGTGTCGCAACCGTGTCGAGTCTAGCATCCGAGTCAGCCAAGCTAGGGCCTACCCTAGCTAGCGTCGCGGGCCGCGAAGCCCTCCGTGGTTTCGTTCGCAGGGAGCGCCAGGGTCAACAATCAGCCCTATAAAGTGAGTCGACGAACACAGTTCACAAATCGTTCAAAATTAATTTCTTTCTCTCAATTTCTCTATAAGTAAGCACTATACCCGGGCATAATACCCCCCCCCCTAAATAACGAAGTTCTCCCTCGTTGTGAGTATCATAACCCCGGTTACGTATTAGATACGCTGCCCGATTGATCCAGGGTTCCGTAACGGCTGTCGTGGTTCTGCCGGACGTAGTCGTTGGAATGCCGTCTCGGGGAGGGTATTACTAATGTAAATATTAAGGGTTATTATACTAACGCGTGTTCATTTGTGTAAATTATAGATAATCACCAGGAAATCCTTAAAGGAAACCTTAAAACAGCAAAGTGAGTAATCTCCTTTTTGCAAACTGTTTTTACAAAACCTCACATAATTAATAATATATTAAACAGTGATTGAGTATTTGTATCCTACAATTATCATCGCTATGTTGGGGTTTTGTATACAAAATTTGTTACTACCTTGCGAGGAGTAAGATGACCACAAGTCGGGTTGACAGTACCGTGGGTGGTAATTAAGTAGATGGAAACAAATGTAATTACGCGACCGCCCTCAATACTGTACAATGGTTTTTACTTAACTAGATTAAACTGGGATTCACTCACCAGTATTTCCCACTGACAAAATGTTTTTAAATGCGTTTCAGGTAACAAAATGTTAAAGCCAAATAGAAGCCAGCTGGACAGCACTGAAGGCTTGGAAAAGTGGCTATAAAGTTACCTAAAATAAAGAGATGTTTTATTTAAATAAAATAGGGTTTATCCCTATGAAAATGTGTGTACTTGAAACCTGGGATTTTCCCATGTGTTTAATATTATAAAAGCGTGGTATTTTACTCTGATAAAATATTTCCTAACTACGCTCCTGATGTAATTTCCGCTACCAAAATGATAAAAACACGGATACCACCAAAATTGGTCGCGGCCGCCCGTTCCCGGGTTTGTTAGGGGACGGGGGTTGCGACAGAAGGTGGTATCAGAGCTAAGCCACTGATTCAGCCACAGAAGTGTTCTGCTGACACCAAATTCAATCTGTTAGGAAATAAATTATGGAAATACGTGCATATTTGCATATTATTGTTGTGTGTTATTTGACTATTTGTTAGTTTACAGTATGAGCGACCAAGGACCTTCCGACGCCTACCGTCAGTTGTCCAGCTCACCTAGGAGCGAAGGCACCTCTTCACAGCCTGCCCTCTCAGGGTATTCAGCTGATAATGAAGACGGGATATTCATGTTTAAGGCTCAGTCAGAAGAGCCATTCCCTCCTAAAAAGAGAGGATGGTTCAGTAGGGGAGCGCATGAACGTAGGAAACGAATGAAAAATTTACAACAGCAGCGAGCCCTAGCAGCCGCTAAAAGAGAGACAGATGCCCACGCCCAGGATATGCTTAATAGGGGTTTAGCAAACTTTCATATCCTAGCAACCACAGCTGCCGACCCTAACCTGGAACAACTGACAGCACCGCAACTATTACCACTATTCCCCGCTCAGCCAATGGAAATAGAAAACAACCCAGAAAATCAAATCCAAATGCATGATTTCAACCCAGAGGAGATACCTATGGTACTGTGACAACCGGTGATTTACGGCTCTTAATTACGTGATTAACAAGCGATTAACGCGACAATAAACAATGTTTACGACGCAAATTAACTTAATTAGGCCTTTGGAGATACGAGTACTTAGTGGCATTCTCATTCTAAAAGTCTTAGCTTATTTGCTTTCGCTGTGCAATGAAGATACCAGTCCAGTCACGCCAGCTCTGATAATTTCGGGGTGTGACAGATTGGTATCAGAGCTATAGGTTACAGCGAATAAGGTTTTCTGTAGGAATACCTAGGCTCTAACCTCACTTTTCTCTGGGACTTAGACTATTAAGACGTTGAATGCATACAGAACGCCTAAGACTCGAATATAGTCTCCAACTGTTGCCGAAATACAAACAGTCAAAATCTTGTTTTCAAACATACGCTATTGTGGTGTTTCATACATGGTACACCAAACAATTACATACAGTACACAAAACTCCGAGAGTTTAGGAAACATGCATTTAAGACCTTCGGAAACTTATGTTGAAGTTCATTAAAGGTCATCACGTAGGAACCGCGAATATTAACTCGGGCACACACTATTATCCATGTTGTCTATGATATTTTAACTTCCCGAGCAGGCAGCCTGCGCATAACGAAACGCTAGTGCACAAGAATACATGAAACTCAAATTTTACGTCAACGGATGTCGGAGTACATCACATTCTACGCGAAACGTAACGCTAGTGCATAGGTATACGTGAAACTTAAGCTATACATCAACGGAGGTTGAAGTACGACACATACGACTATTGAGGCGAGGCCTTTGAAAAGACACGATGGCGCAATTCAACGATGACGCTAGATTCCTGTCAGCAGGAGAACTATCGATCAGGAAGCGGCGGCTTGGCATGCGATCCTGCAACGACACGAGTCATGCTGAGGAGAAGACGCATGCCTTCGTATTCCCCCTATTTCAGTTAACGACGAATACGCTATGTTCGACATTCCATGGTAATGTCACCTAACAACCGGATATCACATGCAACCCCAGGTAAAGTCCTCAAATTTCTTTTATTGAAATTTCGACTTTCACATTTACTGAGTAGATTTTCATATCTCTACTCCTCTTAAAGGTCATTGTGTCACGATCATTTCTTTCAGTATAGCGAATATTCATTTACTTCATTTCTTGAAAAATTCATATGTTACGCATGCATCGTTTGTTGCGCATGTGGTTTCGTTTCGAATAAGCGTTTCATCAAAGTTCAAATATTGATTCGCTAAACCTAATTATTGATTTGTGATTCGAATGACCTGCATTATTGTAATTGTTGGCTCCCTTATTATCAAGTCAACACATTTTCTTGAAATTCTCTTCTTTTCAAGTTACATACATGGTTTTTCGTTGTGACCATACCAAAAGTTTTCTTGTCGATACATGTACTTATTGTCGGCTTGCGCCGAAATCACATTCAATTGTTTGAACCTATTCATTACACGTATTCAATTCAGAGCATCATATGATGTATTGGGAGCATCATATTCAAAAATCGTTTTAACAAGTGTTTCATTTGTTCCGAGTCGAAGTAAACTTGTTTGGCATTCGACTCCATTAAATTGTTTGTTGATTTCGACACCTTGTGGTGGTATTTTTCATGTATTTGAAGTTTGCGCTAAACTCGTTTACATATCTTATGCACGGATTTAATTATTTATTGATTTAGATTAAATCCGCTTTGATTTATCACATTACAACAGTCTTAACACAATCGTGTGATAAGACAATGGTACACAAAATTCATTTCATATTTCGGTGTACCTCCTAACGGTCCTTTCAACATCGAACGAATGTTTTACAATACTCATTGCTTTCTCATCTTCGATCGAATCATTTATTTCTGCGATGTTCCATTTTCAATTGAAAATCCTATGATGTTTGTTTGGAACAAGCGTTCAGATTTATTTCGTTGAATCTTGATTTGACTTCAAACACGGTGAACTTGTTTGATCACCGCTATTATTGAATTATTTAAAGCACTACGACACCTTGTGGTGTCAGTACAAACTTGTAGCTTGGGCTAATCATGTTTGAGCGTTTCATGCAAAACACAGGTGATACTTGTTCGATCACCGCTTTATTTGAATTGTTTCATTCTCTAAGACACCTTGTGGCGTCGGTATAACTTGCAGCTTGTGCTGATCACGATCGCGCGTCTCATGCAAACTATTACATTTGAGCTTGTTGATTCTAAGTACATCTAGTGGATGTTATTGCTTCTAGAACTCACTTACATATTGTGAACGTTCATACGGAATTCGATTGGTCGAAGTTCCTGTTCTTTGTTGGACCCCTGTTAACTTAGTCACAATGGTGACTGTATCAGTACGTCTCGTCTCGTTTCCTTTGACATCAATTACTGAGACACATTTCTTTTAAACCGTTGGGATTCCTATTGTGGAGGAATGTCCTTGAATTCACATGATTCGAATAAGTCTTGTTTTGATTACGCGGTCATTCACTTTGTTATTATTCGGACTTACCTGCGAACAACACAATTCTGAGGAGATAACATAGTCTAAATTTCGAGGATGAAATTTCTGTAACAGGGGGAGAATGTGACAACCGGTGATTTACGGCTCTTAATAACGTGATTAACAAGCGATTAACTCGACAATAAACAATGTTTACGACGCAAATTAACTTAATTAGGCCTTTGGAGATACGAGTAATTAGTAGCATTCGCATTCTAAAAGTCTTACCTTATTTGCTTCCGCTATGCAATGAAGATACCAGTCCAGTCACGCCAGCTCTGATAATTTTGGGGTGTGACAGGTACCAGCACCCAATCCCTTAGACCCAGACTACGACCCGTGGCTAGATGAGCTTAGGGATTACCAGCAACGCTACCCAATCCCCGAAGACGAACCCATGCCGAATTTAGCAGCCTATCCAGGTTTGGACCCTCTAGATCCCTACTACGATAACGACCAATACATCAGGGAAATTTTAGAGAACCCTTACCCGTACCAGTACCAGGAGCCTGCCCCAGTTCCCAAACCCAGTCCCAGCACCTGCACCCCCAATGAGTGCAGAAAATGTGTAAGAGCTTCGAACTTTCGGAGAAGAAATTTTAGAAAGTAGCGAGAGGATGAGGCAGGTAGGAGAACGACTCGTCTGGAAGTACGACGAGCGTAATATGGAGTTCTGGATGAACGCATATCAGTGAAGGTGATGGTGGAGGTAGTAATAATAATAATATAATATAATATAATAATATATAATATGTGTGTATGTTCGGAAAAAAAATCTAAATCATAGCTATGGATGCCTATTAGTAGTGTAATTTCAATTTCAGTCGTATTGTAATTTTAAATTCCAGTTCTGGTCTGTATTAGATGCATACTATATAAGAAAGAGTAAGTCGCAATGATCGACGTTTTTGATCGATATGCGTGTTGTGTGAATGGTTGTATCAAATATTATCTTGTGATATTAATACCTGATAAATGTTTAAAATTCAGATGGACAACGAAGTGAATCAAGAAAACCAGAATGATAACAACCAGAATGACAATAACCCGAATAATGATAACCCGAACAACAATAACAATGGAAACCAAGTGGATAACAGTGCCATCCAATACATAGTGGCACAAGGAATAATAGATGCGATGCCATTTATTATCAAAACAATTAGGGAAGCGGATAATAAAAGTAATCATAGCAGTAAGCGACCAACTGAACCTGAACACAACGTAAACAATGGACCCATACTTCAAACGCCCTTTCCCAAAAGAAGAAGAACCATGTCTTATGGTTGTTCTTATAAAGAATTCTTATCCTGTAAACAAATGGAATTCTCGGGCAATGAAGGGGCCGTTGCAGCTCTACGCTGGATAGAAAAGACTGAGGCAGTTTTAAAAATAAGCAAGTGTGCGGAAGAGGATAAGATAAGATAATGTTTGCTTCCAATCTGTTTAAGAATTCCGCACTAGAATGGTGGAACACTATCCTCCAGTCTAGGGGAAGTGACAAGGTTTATAATGTGGAATGGGAGGAATTTAAGAACATGGTAGAAAGGAAATTATGCCCTCCCAATGAAAAAGAATAGATAGCAAATAAATTCCTAAACCTTAGGATGACTGGAGTGGATAGTAAGGGATACACTACATTATTCTTTGAATATGCTCGAATAGTACAACCATTGCATCACCTGAACCAGTATTAATCTCCCGTTACATCTGGGGATTAATCAGTGAGATTAGGCATGTAGTCAAGGCAGCTAGACCTCAAACCATAGAAGAAGCTGTAGAACTAGCAAACACCTTGACAGATGAGCTAGTGCGTACACGAGAAGAAGACCAGAGGAGAAACCTAGCTCAAAGGCTTACCCAAGAATTTCGTTACGGAAATTCCAACCATGGGAAAAATGTAGGTTCTACCTCTGCACCCTACTGCAAAGCCTGCAAGAAAAAGCATTCGGGAAAATGCTCCACTTACTGCAATTTCTGCAAAATACCAGGACACAAGGAAGAAGATTGCAGGAGGAAACCTAATAATGGGATGTGCTTTAACTGTGGAGAAAAAGGCCACATCAAGCCGAACTGTCCGAAACTAGTTCCAGCCATGGGCAACAAGAACACTAAAAATGCTAGAGCATTTGTTCTGACTGCAGATGAAGCCAAGATGATTCCGGACGTGATAGCCGGTACGTTTTTAGTTAATGATGTTTTTGCTAAAGTATTATTTGACTCTGGTGCAAACCAAAGTTTTAATAATACTTCATTTTGCAAATTTCTCAATCAACCATTAACTAAACTCCCACAAGAATGTCTAGTAGAGACAGCAAATGGAGAAACCATTAAGATTTCCGAAATCTTGTAGGGAGCAAGAATAGAATTTTTAAATCAAAAGTTTATTGCAAACCTTTACCCGATGAACCTGGCAGAATTTGATGTTGTATTAGGAATGGATTGGTTAATAGCCAATAAATCCAGTATTTTATGTGATCAAAAGTTAATCCAAGTAAATTCACCAAAGGGTGAAAAGATCACAATTAAAGGAGATAAGCCATCTAGATCCACAAAATTCATCTCTGTGATGAAAACAGCAAGTTATATAAGAAAAGGATCATTAGTATATTTGATTTCTATAATCACTAACACTAAAGGAAAAGAATTAAAAGATATTCCTGTAGTATCTCAATTTCCAGATGTATTCCCAGAAGAATTACCAGGACTACCGCCAGACAGGGAAGTTGAATTCAGAATCCACCTGCTACCAGGGACAACACCGATTGACAAAGCACCCTACCGTTTGGCACCCGCAGAAATGCAGGAATTGAAGAAACAATTAGAGGAATTATTAAAGAAAGGATTCATACAGCCAAGTTCATCGCCATGGGGAGCACCGATTTTATTCGTTAAAAAGAAAGACGGATCGATGCGTATGTGCATTGACTACCGTGAATTGAACAAGGTCACGATTAAAAATCGGTATCTATTACCAAGAATCGATGATTTGTTCGATCAATTGCAAGGAACTCGATTTTTCTCTAAAATCGATTTACGATCAGGATATCATAAATTAAAGGTACAGGAAGAGGACATTCCTAAGACCGCGTTTAGAACAAGGTATGACCATTATGAATTTACTGTCATGCCATTTGGTCTAACCAATGCCCCAACTGCATTTATGGACACGATGAACCGAATATGTAAGCCATATTTGGATAAATTCATAATAGTCTTTATAGATGATATTCTCATATACTCTAAGAGTAAAGAGGAGCATGCAGAACATTTGCACGCACTTTTAAGTTTATTAAGGAAAGAAAAACTGTATGCAAAGTTCTCAAAGTGTGAATTCTGGTTAGAACATGTACAGTTTCTTGGACATCTAGTCAATCATGAAGGAATTCATGTAGATCCCACCAAGATCGAGGCAATTACCAAATGGAAAACCCCTGAGTCACCAACCGAGGTTAGAAGTTTCTTGGGGCTGGCTGGTTATTATAGAAGATTTATTCGAGATTTTTCTAGAATAGTCATTCTTTTAACTAAGTTAACCTGTAAATCCATTAAGTTTGAATGGGGACCAAAACAGGAAGAAGCCTTTAAGATTATTAAGCAAAGATTAACCAACGCACCCATACTAGCATTACCAGAAGGAACCGAAGACTTTGTAGTTTATTGTGATGCTTCTAAATTAGGTTATGGATGTGTGTTGATGCAACGCCAAAAGGTTATAGCGTATGCATCTAGACAACTTAAGAATCATGAAGTGAATTATTCAACCTATGATTTGGAATTAGGAGCAATAATTTTTGCCCTGAAAATTTGGAGACATTACCTTTACGGTTGTAAGTTTGCCATTTTCACAGATCATAAGAGTTTAAGGTATGTTTTCGGACAAAAGGAGTTGAATATGAGACAAAGACGTTGGATGGAGATACTTAGTGATTATGATTGTAATATCCAGTATCATGCAGGAAAGGCAAATGTAGTGGCAAATGCTTTAAGCCGGAAGTATCATGAAAAGCCAAAAAGAGTGCGTTCTCTTAAGTTAAATCTACAAGTAGATTTAAATGAACAGATTAGAAAAGCACAAGAATCAGTAATCAAGGATGATAATGAAAAATTAAAAGGAATAATTAAGGAATTAGAACAAGAAACAGATGGAATTTGGAGATTCCATAAGAAAAGAATGTGGATACCCAAATTAGGAAACCTACGTCACCGTATACTAGAAGAAGCCCATAAGTCTAAGTATACGATGCATCCTAGAAGTGATAAGATGTATCAGGATTTAAGAAAGAATTTTTGGTGGATAGGAATGAAAAGGGATATTGCAGCTTATGTTTCTAAGTGTCTAACTTGTTCACAAGTCAAAGCTGAACATGAGAAACCCTCAGGTTTGTTGCATCAGTTAGAAATGTCAGTTTGGAAATGAGAATTGATAACAATGGATTTTGTTACCAAATTACCCAAAACAAGAAAAGGTAATGATACAATATGTGTGATTGTAGACAGGCTAACTAAGTCAGCTCATTTTCTACCAATAAGGAAACTTTTAGTATGGAACAGTTAGCTAAATTGTATGTAAATGAAATAGTTTCATTGCATGGAATTCCTTTATCAATTGTGTCTGATAGGGATAGCCGTTTTACCTCTCATTTTTGGACAAGTTTCCAAAAAGCCATGGGAACCAAGTTGAATCTAAGCACAGCCTATCATCCTCAAACGGACGGACAAAGTGAAAGAACGATCCAGACAATGGAGGACATGCTTAGAGCTTGTGTAATTGATTTCGGAGGTAATTGGGATGATCAATTGCCATTAATAGAATTTTCTTACTATAACAGTTATCACACAAGTATCAATGCTGCACCATTCGAAGCACTTTATGGACGAAAGTGCCAAACCCCAGTCTGTTTGGCAGAAATTGGGGAAAAGCAATTATCTGGACCAGAAATAGTGCAAGAAACAACCAACAAGATCATTCAAGTCAAGGAACGACTGAAAGCAGCACGTGATCAACAGAAGAGCTACGCTAGTAATAGACGGAAGCCACTGGAATTTCAAGTAGGAGACAAAGTGTTATTAAAAGTCTCTCCTTGGAAAGGAGTGGTAAGATTCATCAAAAGAGGAAAGCTAAGCCCCAGGTATGTTGGACCTTTTGAGATTAGTAGAAGAATAGGACCTATAGCCTATCAGCTACAACTGCCAGAGGAAATGGCAGGAATACATGATGTATTTCATGTATCTAATCTCAAGAAATGATTAACTGATGAATCGCTGATGGAACCTCTTAAAGATATAGAGGTAAATGAGCAGTTAAAATTTGTAGAAAGACCACTACAAATTGAAGACAGGAAAGTTAAGAACCTTAAGCACAAGAGATTAGTTCTGGTCAAAGTGAAATGGGACTCCAAAAGAGGACCAGAATACACATAAGAACTTGAATCAGAGATGCAAAGGAAATATCCACACTTGTTCCAATAGACCTCGAGGACGAGCTCTAAAATAAGGTGGGAGGATATAACAACCCTCAAAATAATTTCCGACACCTCTAATATATTTAAAATACCTCTATATGTCTTAAAATACACCCCAATACAAAATACGGGCCTAAATACCTTTAATTTAATAAAATTATATTACAAATAAAAATTTCAGAGGTGTTCGCGGGGCGCGACGCCCCTAGCCACTTCCGTCGCGGGCCGCGACGAGCCAGGCCACCAGGACGCCTCCGGTGTCGCCACGTGTCACAACCGTGTCGAGTCTAGCATCCGAGTCAGCCAAGCTACGGCCTACCCTAGCTGGCGTCGCGGGCCGGGAAGCCCTCTGTGGTTTCGTTCGCGGGGCGCGATAGGGTCAACAATCAGCCCTATAAATTGAGTCGACGAGCACAGTTCACAAATCGTTCAAAATTCATTTCTTTCTGTCAATTTCTTATAAGTAGGCACTATACCCGGGCATAATACCCCCCTAAATAACGAAGTTATGCCTCGTTGTAAGTATCATAACCTCGGTTACGTATTAGATACGATGCCCGATTGATCCAGGGTTCCGTAACAGCTGTCGTGGTTCTGCCCACGTAGTCATTGGAATGTTGTCTCGGGGAGGGTATTATTAATGTAAATATTAAGGGTTATTATACTAACGCGTGTGCATTTGTGTAAATTATAGATAATCACCAGGAAATCCTTAAAGGAAACCTTAAAACAGCAAAGTGAGTAATCTGCTTTTTGCAAACTGTTTTTACAAAACCTCACATAAATAATAATATATTAAACAGTGATTGAGTATTTGTATTCTACAATTATCGTCGGTATGTTAGGGTTTTGTGTACAAATTTTATTACTACCTTGCGAGGAGTAACATGACCACAAGTCAGGTTGACAGTACCGTGGGTGGTAATTAAGTAGACGGAAACAAATGTAATTGCACGACCGCCCTCAATACTGTACAATGGTTTTTACTTAACTTGATTAAACTGGGATTCACTCACCAGTATTTCCCACCGACAAAATGTTTTTAAACGCGTTTTAGGTAACAAAATATGAAAGCCAAATAGAAGCCAGCTGGACAGCACTGAGGGCTTGAAAAAGTGGCTATAAAGTTACCTAAAATAAAGAGATGTTTTATTTAAATAAAATAGGGTTTATCCCTATGAAAATGTGTGTACTTGAAACCTGAGATTTTCCCATGTGTTTAATATTATAAAAGCGTGGTATTTTACTCTCATAAAATATTTCCTAACTACGGTCTTGATGTAATTTCCGCTGCCAAAATGATAAAAACACGGATACCACCAAAACTGGCCGCGGCCGCCCGTTCCCGGGTTTGTTAGGGGGCGGGGGTTGCGACAGAAGGTGGTATCAGAGCTAAGCCACTGATTCAGCCACAGAAGTGTTCTGCTGACACCAAAATTCAATCAGTTAGGAAATAAATTATGGAAATACGTGCATATTTGCATATTATTGTTGTGTGTTATTTGACTATTTGTTGGTTTACAGTATGAGCGACCAAGGACCTTCCGACGCCTACCGTCAGTTGTCCAACTCACCTAGGAGCGAAGGCACCTCTTCACAGCCTGCCCTCTCAGGGTATTCAGCTGATAATGAAGACGGGATATTCGTGTTTAAGGCTCAGTCTGAAGAGCCATTCCCTCCTAAAAAGAGAGGATGGTTCAGTAGGGGAGTGCATAAACATAGGAAAACAACTGCCGGCAGTTGTTGTTCCAGGTTAGGGTCGGCAGTTGTGGTTCCAGTTTAGCAAACTTTCATATCGTAGCAACCACAACTGCCGACCCTAACCTGGAACAACTGATAGCACCCCAACCATTACCACTATTCCCCGCTCAGCCAATGGAAATAGAAAACAACCCAGAAAATCAAATCCAAATGCATGATTTCAACCTAGAGGAGATACCTAGGATTCCGGCACCCAATCCCTTAGACCCAGACTATGACCCGTGGCTAGATGAGCTTAGGGATTACCAGCAACGCTACCCAATCCCAGAAGACGAACCCATGCCGAATCTAGCAGCCTATCCAGGTTTGGACCCTCTATAGTTATGGCTCTGATACCAATCTGTCACACCCCAACCGATGGCGAAAACATCGGAGTGAGACGAAAACAAATCGTTCAAAGCATTATAATACTAATTGTGACAATATAATTAAATCAAAATTTCATAAATGACTAAAGTAAATACACTGTTCCAAACAAAAACAAATTATAGCAAAACATGATAATTGTTTATTATTAAAGCGAGATTCTATGTCCGTCCTAACTTGACTTTTTCACCACTTCGTCTAATCAACCTGCAACATGTATTAAAATATGATCAACAAAATGTTGGCGAGTATACAAGTTTGAATACATAGCATAATAATAAAATGTTTAAACGTGTTCATATCCAACATGAATAAGCTGAACTAGTGTAAACTATATGTCAACACCAAGTTTCCAACGCAATCTTGATTACCCAACATCGTCAAGACGAACAGGGTGTAACATGTTTTACTTAACAATACCCCAAGAATCAAGGGCGATGCGTTAATCCTATAGCGCTATAATTGTTAAGGTAGGCTAGCTAAGTTAATAAGCATATAGACACAATGTATACAAAGCATATGAGATTAACAAGTATCACATGTTTTCATGTTTAAATGTGGATAGATTGTGACTTAAATAAATAAGTCTCAAGTATTGCGTGTTTTTGTATAAAGTACATGTTGCACCCAAAGTGATAAATGAAAATGGGATCGAGTATACTCACAGTTTCGTGTAGGGTCCCACGAAAACCAAGAGTGGAGTGATGAAGTCTCGAGATCACATTGAAATGGTTAAACAAGAGTATAAGTATACTGATGTGAAAGAGTGTCAGATCAGATTGTTAAAATACGTGATACTAAATGAGTTAAAAGGCTTAATAGTCCATTCATACGTATGGACATAATCCATTCATGTGGATGGACTTTCCTGTTTAAAACGGACCAACTTGCTAAGGGTCGATTATGCACTGATCTCATTGAAAACGTCAAGGTAATTAGTTCAAAACAGTAATTAGAATGTTCGGGTGTAGTAACAGATGTTAAAATAGAAGACAAACGGTTCGGATTTAGGTAACAGGTGGGTTCGTGCGGATGGACTTAGTCCATCCGTACGGATCGACTGTTGATGTTACGAAAAGTTTTAGAATTTTAAACAGCTTGATGGAAATAATGACGTAGTTGTTTGGTTTATTTAAATCAGTAGATAGAACAGTTTAACAAAATTAAACATGTGTGACAACAGACCAGAAAATCAAAACAGAATGTGCAAAAGGAGTCCATTCGTATGAATCAACTGTTCTTGATGAAAACATATGTTTGATCCGTTTAATTAGATCATTTCTTGATGGAAATTAACCCTAATGCAGGCCCTTAACTATGAAATAAGTTGAGGGTCTGACGGGTTCTAGATTCTATCAAGATCGTATAATACTCGAAAAGAAAACCATGATTAGGTTGTAAAATCTTTAGATTTCTATCAATCTTGATTCGAATCTCTTGTGTGTGATGCTCCAACAACAGTTTGCCAAGCAAGCTAGTTGGAAACCATCTTTGAGATGGGTGGAATCAAGAGGTTTTGTAAAATGTTTAAGGATTTTAAGATGAAATGCAAAGAAATGAAATGGAATGTAAATAAAAACGAAGGAGAGTTCTTACAAAAGCTTTTGATCGCAACAAGGGATTCTGAGAGTGTTTGCAAGAAAGTGGCGAGTGGAAATAGTGGAGTAGTGTGCCTATTTATAGGCTTTGGGAGAATTTAGGGTTTCCAAGAATTTCAGACGAATGCACTCCATTCGTACAGATCTACTCCATCCGTACAGATGGACCTGATTCGTGCGAATGGACCTGAATTCAATATTTTATTTTCCAATTTTGAGTATTTTACGTGTTTTAATCGGTTTTTCGAGTATCAAGCATCGATGTGTAATGAGGAATCAAGAATCATGAATATTATAGCGTTCAAAACGTGAATTATGAATACAAATTTACACATAAGTCTAATATGAATAACATGAATATGATAAAAATAATTGTGTTTTCACTATGATCAACTGTCTCGGATTACAAATTGAAACGAAATAGAATACAACAAGAGTACAAGTGTTTAAAAATGGAAAGTACAACAAGGCTTGCTGAAACAGGAAAGTACAAATATGCGAAGCGTTACAACTATAGGCTTAACAAACAATCAAACCTCCTCCTTTTGACGTGTAATCCTTGTAAATATCAAGAGGGCTTTAAAGGGTAGGTTATGGTTCGGGTAGGTGTGTTCGGTAAAAAAAAAATGGCCAAAGGCGTAAAACGTATCGGTTTTTCCATTGCTTTGTGGCTTAGCAAAAAATATTTTGGTTTTTTTTGCCAAAGTTGAAACTGAGCCATACTTGTAACTTTATAACCGATCTTTTTACGAAAATTAAAAGGTGAAAAATAAAAAGGTTTGTGGATGTGGGTGGTTGTTTTTGCAAAAGTATTTTTTCTTTGCGGGTTTAAAATTGAAAGGGTTAAGGCTCAAAGGGGTTTATTTACGGGGATGTTTTTGGTAAAGAAAAGAAAAATAAAGGTTTGAAGTGAAAAATGGGTTTGATCCTAATGCCTCTATCATTTACTTACTTGGATTTGTGTCGGTAAGGATTTGGAATGTATCGCTTTGCCAAGTTCTAGATTTGTAAGAACCAAACGGGCTACTCACACAAGAAACGAAAATTGAGCAATTAATATAGATGTGTATTTATATGCTCGGTAAAGACTCGTAGATCAACTGGATTTCCAGCTTACTCCAAAAGGCCAGCATATGCTGTTTAAACCCTTCACCCCAAGTTCGAATCCCTCCCAGAGGTGTTCTCCCATATTTACATAATTTGCACTTAGTAGGAATCGAACCTGAGACCTCCCCAGGAGGAAACCACTTAGTGAAAAACCCCCTAACCAACTGGGCTATACCATATTTTTTTTTATTTAGTTGTGTCTTTTAATTAATGAAATGCTATTTTTATTTTTAGTTTAAAATAAATGGTAAGTTACCTTTATTTATTTAATTGTGGGTATTAAAATATTTAAAAAAAAGTTTAGGGGAGTTTAAAGAACTCCACCCTGCTTGTTAATGAGAATTTTTAAAAAGGCTTCTGAGATTACAGTCTGTGATTGGTTGCCAGTTAGGGAGTGTGAGAGGAGTTGAAAATCTGACTTCGCCATCTAAGTTTATCCAATGGTTCATTAAGCTTTATTTACCATTTTATATAACCTAAATTTGTCTTTAATTTTTTAGAACAACAAACTTACACATACCTTGTAATCTACTGCTAAATCTACAACTTTTATCCACAATTATGTTTGAACCCACATCACTTGGGTTGGGACATATTTTTTCGAACACCTTTGTGCTATTAGGCCAAAAGCCGCTTTGGTACCTAAATCTATCTAGTTATAGTAGTTTTATGCTAATTGTGATTTATTTATTATTGTTTTTAAAACGTGGCAATCTTCAGATATTTTTTTTTTTGTTTAATGACTCCTTAAATCATAAATATTGCATTTTTTAATTTAATTCAATTATTAAAATCAAGTGAGGTAAAAATGAATGTTTGTAATGACTCAAAGATGCAATTAGTACAACGTGATACAATATAGACACGTTAATTTTGATTTTTTATATGTAAAAGTAGTATATCAAATTCACGGTATCTTTACCATGAATCTTCTAAAGTACGCATAGAAATTATGCTTTCTATGTAATATCATTATTTTTCAGGTTACTTCACATTGGTTTTCATGTTTCATTAAATTAATTATTTAGTTTTAATTATGTGACCTAGTTTAATTTCATTATAAAATATATGTATACACTTTTTGATAAAGTAATATTAATAAACACTCAATTATTTTGTATAAATTTATGTTAACTAGAATTGAGACCCGCCGCAATGCGGCGGGGATTCTTTATGTCACACCCCCAAAATCCACCTGCGGAGTATCACCGCTTGGGAGCGTGACTGACCAGGATCAAGCCACCAATCATATTGAACATGCATTTAATATTAAATAAAGTAAATGAAAACCATCCATTCAATACAAAAGGTGTTCAAACATTAAATCGTTTCAAAAGTGTTGCGGAAGCATAGTAAATAAACCAGTATCAATAGTTTTAAGTATCACAATAGTAAAGCGGAAAAGCCACGATCCTTGTCCACAACGACCCGCTTCTCCAGTGCAAGCTCCAAGTATCTAGCGATCTGCAAGGCATGTAACAGAATGATCAACAAACTAGTTGAGCGAGTTCACATAAAGGAAATGCGTAATAGTAAGTTCATTTGTAATAGGTGGCTCTACTGGGCCGTTTGTATATTTTACTGTGGTGGTGTTCCACGTTTTCCTGTGGTGGTGTTCCACGTTTTCCTGTGGTGGTGTTCCACGTTTTCCTGTGGTGGTGTTCCACGTTTTCCTGTGGTGGTGTTCCACGTTTTCCTGTGGTGGTGTTCCACGTTTTCCTGTGGTGGTGTTCCACGTTTTCCTGTGGTGGTGTTCCACGTTTTCCTGTGGTGGTGTTCCACGTTTTCCTAACCACTAGACTACTCGTAGCTATAGGTATCCTTCACAACCGAGGATAGTGATGTGGTAGTCTAGTCATAGTGTCAATAGAGTATCTAATCAACCTTTCAATCCCATTCCCAACACCCCGGGAACCCCATGCCTTGGTAAGAGTGTGAACTCACCTTGGTTTGCTCGGTATGCTAAATAAGTACACACGCTCACAGTTAATCAATCACGTCCTATTGTATACACGTATAGCAAATCAGTTCATGGTCGGAATATTACGCATGCAATTAATTGTTCACACAGCAGTCAGTTTGCATATCAGCACAACACGTAGTATTACACAAACATGTTCATCACCAAGCATGGCATGTCAATTAATTCAACATATGTTCAATTGTTCAAGACATTATGCAAAACCCTAACATCTTTCGATTCATACTTCATAATTCATCCTTCGACAGTCCATTATCTTTCGGACCGAAGGTTATCCTTCGGACCATGTTATCTCTCGGTCCAACTATCTGTCGGTCCAATTATCTTTCGGTCCAACTATCTGTCGATCAGACTATGGTTCGGTCAATCATAACAATGGTTCGACCAAAGCTATCCTTCGGTCAACATGACATCCTAACAGTCTCAACACAAATCATCGATCAAACAGGCTGAATTCAAGTTGTTTCTCAAGAACCCTAATGAACACAATCCTATTTACATACAATCAGTTTAACCTTGAAACACATCAAGTTTACACTAATCAATATCAATGTGTGAATCCATGGAGTAACAATCCAATCAACATAACTATCATTCAACACGTATATACCAACCGATTACAATTTTGATCAATCCGATTAACCTATATCCGATGTCTATACCAACCACATATTGCGAGACAATTGGTAAATAATGAATCACACACAACCGATTAAATCAGGTTATCATCATACAACGATCCGACCGGTTAAGCACATTCATATATGGTAAATCAAACACATAATCACCAAACCGATATGGATACTAACCGGGGTAGAAGACAAAGAATTGATCAGCAAGGTCTCCGTAAGGGTTGTGATTGCCGTCACAAATTAAGAGTGTTCTAGGGTTTTACTGAAAAACTGCCGACTATGCATGTTTTCGTATTTAAACATACTATGGAAGTGGGCCAAGCCCATGAAGGAACTGGGCCGAAACATATCGAAGGATATGTTTCGTGATCCTTCGGGCCAAACCATGTCGAAGGATGTGCTTCGTGTTCGAACCATGTTGTCGAAGGATATGTTTCGAGGTCTTCGGATCCTTCGAACTAAGTTAATAATATTATAATAATAACAATTCTAATATTTATTTTCTATCACCACAAATAGTAACATGTAGGCAAAACGATAATATATTTCATTAACACACAACTCGTATAATTCAAGTCCACAATCCAACAACTAAACAGTCAAAGTCAAAGTCAACGCGCATTAAATGCGAAAGTGAAAGTCAAAAACTCGAGTTGTCACATTATCCCCAACTTAAAAGAAATTTCGTCCCGAAATTTGGTACGCACTTACTGAGGAAGCTAGGTATCGTTCACTGGTTTTCCTGGGGTGTCACATCATCCCCCCGTTGATTTGGAATTTCGTCCCGAAATTCAGTAGTAGTAGCTTCAGCCTCAGAAGTGGATGCATTGGTTTCGAATAACTGGGGATACTTTTCTTGCATCTGATCTTCGCGTTCCCAGGTATACTCTGGACCACGCTGGGAGTTCCAACGAACTCGAACAAGAGGGATTCTCTTGTGTTTGAGGACCTTAACATCCCGGTCCGTGATTTCAACTGGTTCCTCGACGAACTGCAACCGCTCGTCGATAGTGAGTTCCTTAAAAGGAATGATGAGGTTTTCATCTGATAGGCACTTCTTTAAGTTCGATATGTGAAAGACATTGTGAACTGCTCCGAGTTCAGCTGGTAGGTTCAACTTGTAGGCTACCTTGCCAATCTTTTCTGTAATTTCGAATGGTCCGACGTACCGCGGATTTAGTTTGCCTCGTTTGCCAAAACGTACCACACCCTTCCAGGGTGAAACTTTCAATAAAACCCGGTCCCCGACCTCAAATTCCAATGGTTTTCTACGCTTGTCCGCGTAGGCTTTCTGACGGTCGCGTGCTGCCGCCATGCGTTGTCGTATCTGTGCTATCTTTTCTGTGGCGTCCACTACAATCTCTGGACCCGTAATTCGACTATCCCCCACCTCTGCCCAACAGAGAGGTGACCGGCATTTACGTCCGTACAATGCCTCAAATGGAGCGGCTTGGATGCTGGTATGGTAACTGTTATTGTACGAGAACTCCACCAAAGGGAGATGCTTTTCCCAGCCGTTGCCGAAATCAATGACACATGCCCGAAGCATGTCTTCAAGGGTTTGGATAGTTCGCTCAGACTGCCCATCCGTCTGAGGATGATATGCTGTGCTCATGTCTAATCGTGAGCCGAAAGATTTGTGCATCGCTTGCCAAAGCTCTGACGTGAATCGTGCATTGCGATCCGAAATAATAGAGGTGGGCACTCCGTGCCTCGAAACAACTTCTTTCATGTAGATGTCTGCTAGGGTAGAAAACTTATCCGTTTCTTTGATAGCCAAGAAGTGAGCAGACTTTGTGAGCCGATCAACGATCACCCAAATAGTGTCATTCCCACGCTGGGATCTAGGTAAGCCCGTAACGAAATCCATGGAAATTTCTTCCCATTTCCATTGCGGTATCTTAGGCTGCTGAAGCAGGCCTGATGGTTTCTGGTACTCGATTTTAACCCTTGCACAAGTTAAACACTTGCCGACGTAAGTTGCGATAAGAGCTTTCATGTTTGGCCACCAATAAGTTGTTCTGATATCGTGGTACATCTTATCCGACCCTGGATGTACCGAGTAGCGAGACTTGTGCGCTTCATCCATCACAAGTTCGCGTAAGCCGCCATAAAGTGGGATCCAAATACGCCCCGTTACATAGTAGGCGCCGTCTTCCTTTTGTTCCATTTGTTGCCTTGAACCGCGCAAGGCTTCAGCCTTGACGTTTTCGGGCTTTAGTGCTTCTATCTGAGCAGCTCGTATCTGTGCAGGAAGACTGGACTGAATAGTAAGCTGTAGCGCTCGCACGCGCTTAGGTATAGTGTCTTTCCGACTGAGGGCATCAGCCACAACATTGGCCTTGCCTGGATGATACTTGATGGCGCATTCATAGTCGTTTAGAAGTTCAACCCATCTGCGTTGACGCATATTCAAATCCTTTTTGCTTAAGGATATGCTCGAGACTCCGGTGATCGGTGTAAATCGTGCACCTGGTACCGTACAGGTAGTGTCGCCATATCTTAAGCGCGAAAACGACAGCTCCCAGCTCTAAATCGTGCGACGTGTAGTTGCGCTTGTGAACCTTGAGTTGACGAGAGGCGTAAGCGATAACCTTGTCGCGCTGCATTAACACACATCCCAGTCCCCGAATGGATGCATCACAATAAACCACGAAGTCGTCTGTGCCCTCTGGCAATGAGAGGATAGGTGCACTGCAAAGTCTATCCTTTAGGTGCTGAAAAGCAGTCTCCTGGGGCTCTCCCCAGCGATAGGTAACACCCTTCTGTGTCAGTAGCGTAAGTGGTTGCGTGATCTTTGAAAAGTCTCTAATAAACCGTCTGTAGTAACCTGCCAGACCCAAGAATTGACGTATTTCTGTCGGTGTACGCGGTGCAGGCCAGTTTCGGATCGAATCTACCTTGGATGGATCGACATGTATCCCATCCTTGTTCACTACGTGGCCTAAGAAGTGGACTTCACGAAGCCAGAAGTCGCATTTAGAAAGCTTGGCGTACAACTGTTCCTTCCGAAGGAGTTCCAAAATAAGACGAAGATGCTGCTCGTGCTCCTCCTGACTCTTGGAGTAGATCAGAATGTCGTTGATGGAGTCAAGAACATTTTGTCTAGGTAGGGTTTGCACACTCTGTTCGTAATGTCCATAAATACGGCGGGTGTGTTCAATAATATCAAACCATTCATCACATCAAACATAAAATATAGTAGTTAAAATAATTCATAAAACCCAAGACATTTGATGTTCAAACCAAACTCTGTTCGAATAGCGGAAACATAATAATGAAAAACCCAAAAAGAAGTCATAAGTTCAATTAGCGTTCATTGCGTCTCCTCCTCCTAACATGAAAACTCGACCTCTTGCCTCGTTGCCATTGTTATTGTTGTTTCCCCCGTTGTTGTCGTTGTTCCCGTTGCCCTGGTTATTGTTGTGGTTCTGATTCTGGTTCAACTGAGGACAATCGCGTTTGTAGTGTCCTTCTGCCCCACACTGGAAACATCCCCGGTTTCCACGCTGTGGTTGCTGCTGCTGGTTCTGTGGAGCTGGCGGTGGGAGTTGCTGGTTCTGATTTGCAGGTCGTGGACTCCTACAGTCTTTGGCCTCATGACCCATCTTGAGGCATCTTTGACAACGAACCTTATTACACTGGCCACTGTGATGTTTGTTGCAGGTGTTACACTTCGGAAGGTTTCCTCGATACCCTCCCTGTCTGTGGCTGCTAGAGGAGTGCTGACTGGGATTCTGATAACTGTCTGTCCTTCGCTGCTGGGCTTGTGACTGTACTGATGCTGACCCCTTGCTAGAATCCCCATCCCATTTTCTCTTACTTTCACTGGGAGTAGCAAGTGTAGTAGAAGCTGTAGCGGTAGCAGTAGCACTGACACGCTTAGGCAGTTTATTCTGTTCCACTGCCTGATCGGTGATGCGATGAGCGAGACGCTGGATTTCCTGGATGTTGTTGAGGTTAGCCGAGGTAACGTGGCTCTGTATTTCTGGGGCCAATCCCTTGAGATACAACTCGATTCTTTTGTAAGGAGGATCCACCATAGTTGGGCACAGAACGGCCAGCTCATTCGACCGTTTAGTAAACGCTTCAATTTCCGATCCGACCATCTTCAGATTGTAGAGCTCATCCTCCAACTTATGAATATCTTCACGCGTGCAGTACTCACGCTTGATGAGTTCCTTAAAGTCGTTCCATGGGGTGGCGTTAGCAGCTGCCAACCCTAAGATCTGCACTTGTGCGTTCCACCAAGTGAGCGCAATCCCTTCAAGTGTGCCAGTGGCGAACTTCACCCTGCGAGCCTCAGGGCATTCACACATTTCGAAAACCGACTCGAGCTTTTCAAACCAGTGGAGGAGTCCAACTGCTCCCTCCGTGCCACTGAACGAACTAGGACGACATTCCATGAAATTCTTGAAGGTGCACCCAGGCTGTTGCTGAGCGGGTTGACCTATTGTGTACGAATAGGGCAAAGTTAAGTACGAGAATTAATGTAGGATCTAAAGATCCTAGTGTCTATACTGCAGGGTATACTACCTGCTTGGGCGGCTGCAACTGCCGCAGCAACGAGAGCCTCTAGCTGGGCTTGAGTCATGGTAATTCGTGCGGCCATTGATCTTCACATCAAAGGCAATATAAGTGAGAAAGGTTCGCGAATAGTGCGATGACAGAAGAGTGTAAGCACATAAGTATTCTCATGCAATGACAAGTTGTGAGCAAGGTAATGTAAGCATACTACGAGCAAAGTTCTATGCAAATTCTAACATATAGGCAATAAACATAAACCTTATTACCTAGGAAGTTGAGTCTTGCACGTGGAGCGAAGCGTCGTTGTGGATCGTTGAGAGCCCTGTTCTGGTTATAGTCTGGTTTTAATAAAAACGTTTTTTTTTTCCATATTAAAACCAAGTTCTCTATAACCAATGGCTCTGATACCAATCTGTCACACCCCCAAAATCCACCTGCGGAGTATCACCGCTTGGGAGCGTGACTGACCAGGATCAAGCCACCAATCATATTGAACATGCATTTAATATTAAATAAAGTAAATGAAAACCATCCATTCAATACAAAAGGTGTTCAAACATTAAATCGTTTCAAAAGTGTTGCGGAAGCATAGTAAATAAACCAGTATCAATAGTTTTAAGTATCACAATAGTAAAGCGGAAAAGCCACGATCCTTGTCCACAACGACCCGCTTCTCCAGTGCAAGCTCCAAGTATCTAGCGATCTGCAAGGCATGTAACAGAATGATCAACAAACTAGTTGAGCGAGTTCACATAAAGGAAATGCGTAATAGTAAGTTCATTTGTAATAGGTGGCTCTACTGGGCCGTTTGTATATTTTACTGTGGTGGTGTTCCACGTTTTCCTGTGGTGGTGTTCCACGTTTTCCTGTGGTGGTGTTCCACGTTTTCCTGTGGTGGTGTTCCACGTTTTCCTGTGGTGGTGTTCCACGTTTTCCTGTGGTGGTGTTCCACGTTTTCCTGTGGTGGTGTTCCACGTTTTCCTGTGGTGGTGTTCCACGTTTTCCTGTGGTGGTGTTCCACGTTTTCCTAACCACTAGACTACTCGTAGCTATAGGTATCCTTCACAACCGAGGATAGTGATGTGGTAGTCTAGTCATAGTGTCAATAGAGTATCTAATCAACCTTTCAATCCCATTCCCAACACCCCGGGAACCCCATGCCTTGGTAAGAGTGTGAACTCACCTTGGTTTGCTCGGTATGCTAAATAAGTACACACGCTCACAGTTAATCAATCACGTCCTATTGTATACACGTATAGCAAATCAGTTCATGGTCGGAATATTACGCATGCAATTAATTGTTCACACAGCAGTCAGTTTGCATATCAGCACAACACGTAGTATTACACAAACATGTTCATCACCAAGCATGGCATGTCAATTAATTCAACATATGTTCAATTGTTCAAGACATTATGCAAAACCCTAACATCTTTCGATTCATACTTCATAATTCATCCTTCGACAGTCCATTATCTTTCGGACCGAAGGTTATCCTTCGGACCATGTTATCTCTCGGTCCAACTATCTGTCGGTCCAATTATCTTTCGGTCCAACTATCTGTCGATCAGACTATGGTTCGGTCAATCATAACAATGGTTCGACCAAAGCTATCCTTCGGTCAACATGACATCCTAACAGTCTCAACACAAATCATCGATCAAACAGGCTGAATTCAAGTTGTTTCTCAAGAACCCTAATGAACACAATCCTATTTACATACAATCAGTTTAACCTTGAAACACATCAAGTTTACACTAATCAATATCAATGTGTGAATCCATGGAGTAACAATCCAATCAACATAACTATCATTCAACACGTATATACCAACCGATTACAATTTTGATCAATCCGATTAACCTATATCCGATGTCTATACCAACCACATATTGCGAGACAATTGGTAAATAATGAATCACACACAACCGATTAAATCAGGTTATCATCATACAACGATCCGACCGGTTAAGCACATTCATATATGGTAAATCAAACACATAATCACCAAACCGATATGGATACTAACCGGGGTAGAAGACAAAGAATTGATCAGCAAGGTCTCCGTAAGGGTTGTGATTGCCGTCACAAATTAAGAGTGTTCTAGGGTTTTACTGAAAAACTGCCGACTATGCATGTTTTCGTATTTAAACATACTATGGAAGTGGGCCAAGCCCATGAAGGAACTGGGCCGAAACATATCGAAGGATATGTTTCGTGATCCTTCGGGCCAAACCATGTCGAAGGATGTGCTTCGTGTTCGAACCATGTTGTCGAAGGATATGTTTCGAGGTCTTCGGATCCTTCGAACTAAGTTAATAATATTATAATAATAACAATTCTAATATTTATTTTCTATCACCACAAATAGTAACATGTAGGCAAAACGACAATATATTTCATTAACACACAACTCGTATAATTCAAGTCCACAATCCAACAACTAAACAGTCAAAGTCAAAGTCAACGCGCATTAAATGCGAAAGTGAAAGTCAAAAACTCGAGTTGTCACATTATCCCCAACTTAAAAGAAATTTCGTCCCGAAATTTGGTACGCACTTACTGAGGAAGCTAGGTATCGTTCACTGGTTTTCCTGGGGTGTCACACTTTAGTTATAGCTAAGTCGATCTAGGACCCGCACGTTATGTTAAACCTGTCAAACGGGAAAAAAATAGACGATGTAAACGTTCACCCATACACGCACGTTGCGTCATGTTAACTCGCAAAATTTAGAACGAAACGTAAAAACGTTAAACCAAAGACGCGCGTCGATGCGTTAAGTCACAAAATTTAGAACCAAGCATAAAGCGAAAAATTTGCGAAAAATAAAAACTATAAAGGATCAAAGTTGAAAGTAAAAAAAGTTGTGAGAATAGATTGCAAAAGATAAAAAGTTTTGGGTTAAAAGTAAAAAAAAACAAATAGTTTTGGGTTAAAAGTAATTTATGAAATACTTTTGGGTGAAAAGTAAACAAAAATCAATTTTTTTTTGGAAAACCCCTAAAGCCAAGGTTACGACAACCATATGCATAACCATTTTTTCTTTGGAAAACCCCAAGGGGCGTTGCGGCGGAGCGTAAAACAGTGTCAAATAGTACTAATGTCACACAACCGTCATCGACCACCAACACTGACTCGACCTAGAATCTGCGTGTTGCGACGAACCTGTCAAACATGAAAAAATAGAGGTAAAAACGTTGACCTAAACATGCACGTTGCGCCGTGTTAACTTGCAAAATTTGAAACAAAACATAAAAGTTGAACCACACTCGTACGTTGCGTCGTATTAACTCAAAAAATTTAGAACTATACGTAACAAAACTTAAAAACGTTAAACCAAAGATGAAAAGTATAATTGACAAAAGTTATGAAGTTAAATTACAAATAATGAAAAGTTTTGAGTTAAAGTTAAAAAAACAAATTTTGTAGGGTTAAAATTGCAAAAGATAAAAACCTTTGGGTTAAAATTAAAAAATCAAATTTTTTTTGAAAAACTCTCAAAGCACATGTTACAAGTGCTTATGCACAAAAAGTTTGCTTATTTATATATGGAATAATGGTTTCTAAGTATCAAGACCCGGGAAGTGGGGTGGAGTTCTCGCAAGTCGCATGTGTTGCCGTGTTGGGGTCTAGGGACAAGACCTGGGAAAACCACCCCTTCCTCGGGTTCGTAAAAAATACCCTCAGTGTCGCGTGACTTTTATTTTTTAAAACACCAACAATATATAAAGTTAATGAATTGGTTTGTATTTTTTTATCATTTATGTGTTTAATTTGATTATTTATTCATAATTTCAAATATTATATGTATTACACTCAATTTATAATTTTATTTAATATTTTTTATTTGCTTAATACTCATTTTGAGTTTTCTCAAATAATTCGTACTCATTATTTATATAAATATAAATGCACAATCACGAAAGAAAACAAAATACTTAACAAAGTCGTAGTTTTAGTTTAGTTGAACAAGTTTTTATTTACTAAAAATATATTATTTATAAAGAAACATTTTTTTAATATATTAACTTAAATATACAGGCTAAAGATCATTGTGAGTATCAAATTACAACGTTAGATAATAATTATAATAATAAGTAGTATCTTTATGTTTTTTTTATTTAGTTGTATGTTTTCTAATTATTAATGAAATGTTATTTTGTATTTTTTTATTTAAAATAAATGATAAAATATTTTTGTTATTTAAATTTTGGTATTAAAGTTTAGAGAACTCCACTGTGCTTATTTATGTGAGTTATAGAAAAGGCTAAAGAAAACTAATGTGAGAGTCTGTGACTGGCTCTTGGTTAGGGAATGTGAGAGGAGTTAAAAAACTGACCCCCCTCCCCACCCTTAAGTTTATCTAATGGTCCGTCAAACTTTATTTAACATTTTATAAAACCTAAATTTGTCTTCTATTTTTTTGAACAACAAAGTTACAGATACCCTCTAATCATACTCCTATATCTATAACTTTTATCCACATGTTGAACTCTCATCACCTGAATAAGGACACATTTTCAATCACCTTGGTACCAATAGACCGTAAGCCCTTTTAGTACCTAAATCTATCTACTAAAGGTAATTTTATGGTGATTATGATGTAATTTTATCTTATTTATATAACGTGGTAATCTTCTGAATTGTTTTTGCTTAATAGCTTAGTAAATTATAAATAATGCCTTTTCAATTTAATTTGATTATTGAAAATATCACGCGATATAGTTTTTGACTGTGTGAAAGCCTAAAACACCGTGTCTTTTCATTCATGAAGTTAAACAATGTATGTTTGTAACGACTCTAAGATGCAATGAGTACAACGTGAAACAACATAGACACATTAGTTTTGGTTTTTTATTTATGTAAGAGTAGTATACCATGTTTATGATATCTTTACCATGAATCTTCTAAAGTACGCATAATATGTCATGGTGTTATGTGTTCCATGTAATATCATTATTTTTCATGTTAGTACATATTGATTTTCATGTTTCTCTTTAAGTTGATCGTTTAATTTCAAATATGTGAACTAGTACGATTACATTATAAAATACACTCTTTATTTAAAGTAATTTAAATGAACACTCATTTAGTATGCATAAAGTTATGTTAATAGCTCCTAAATATCAAGACCCAGAGGACGGAATGGAGTCCCTTCATGTGTTGGAGTCTAGCAGCAACACCCGGGAACATCGCCCCCTTCCTTGGGTCCGTAAAAAAAATCCTGAGGGGTGAATGCCATATAAGACTTGTATGTTTAAAATCACCAACAATATATAAACTTAATAAATTGGTTTTTTAATCATTTATATTTTTAAATTGGTAATTATATATTATATGTATTACACTTAATTTATATTTTCGTTTATTTGTTTAACACTCATTTTGATTTTTCTCAAATAGTTTGTATTCATTATTAAAAAAGATATAAATCCGCAATCTGAAAAAAAAAAAAAAAACGAAATACTTAACGGAGTTTTAGTTTTTTATTTAGTTGGACAAGTTTTATTTACTAAAAAATGGTTGTTTATAAAGAAACAATTATATATATGAGAGAGTTATAGAAAAGGCTAAGGAAAACACATGAGAGAGTCTGTGATTGGTTGTTGATTAGGGAATGTGAGAAGAGTTGAAAAACTCTTGCACCCTTAAGTTTATTTAATGGTCCGTCAAGTTTTATTTAACATTTCATAAAACGTAAATCTGTCTTCTATTTTTAAGAACAACAAACTTATATATACCCTTTAATCCTACTCCTATATCTTCAGTTTTTATCCATAATTGGGCTTGAACTCTCATCACTTAGATAAGGACACATTTTTCGAACACGTTGGTATCATTAGGACACAAGCCCTTTTGGTTCATAAATCTATCGACTCATGGTAATTTTTTGGTGATTATGATGTAATTTTACCATTAATTTTAATAATCTTTTGAATTTCTTTGTTTAATGGCTCAATAAATCATAACTAATGCATTTAATATTTAATTTTATAATTGAAAATATCAAGGGATATAGTTTTGGTTGTGTGGAAGCCTAAAACACCATTCTTTTCATTTATTAAGTTAAAGAATGATTTTTCGTAACGACTCTAAGATGTAATTAGTACAACGTGAAACAACATAGACACATTAGTTTTGGTTTTTTATTCATGTAAGAGTAGTATATCATGTTCATAATATCTTTACCATGAATATTCTAAAGTACGCATAGAATGTTAAGGTGTGATGCGTTCCATGTAATATCATTAGTTTCATGTTACTACATATTGGTTTTCATGTTTCTTTAAATTAATTGTTTAATTTCGAATATGTGAACTAGTTCGATTTCATTATAAATATATACTTATACACTATTTATTTAAAGTTGTCATCATCATCGTCATACTCAGTAAATCTCACCAATAGCAAAGCTAAGATAGGGTCTGAGAAGGGTAAGATATAAACAGCCTTACCTCTACCCCGTAAAAATAGAGAGGTTGCTTCAGGTGAGACCCTCGGCTTGAATTATTTAAAGTAATTTAAATAAACACTCAATTAATTTGCATAAAGTTATGCTAATAGTTCCAAAATATCAAGACCTGAAGGGACAAAATGGACTCCCCTCATGTGTTGGAGTCTAGCGGCAATAACCGGGAACATCACCCTCTTCCTTGGTTCGTAAAAAAATCTCGAGTGGTGAATGTCACATGTGACTTGTATGTTTAAAATCACCAAAAATATATAAACTCAATAAATTGGTTTGTTTCATTTTTTCTATCATTTGATTATTTATTAATAATTTCATATATTATATGTATTACACTTAATTTAAATATTTGTTTATTTGTTTAACACTCATTTTGATCTTTCTCAAATAATTTGTACTCATTATTAAAAAAAGATATAAATGCACAATCTGGAAAAAGAAAAATTAAATACTTAACGGAATTGTAGTTTTTATTTAGTTGAACAAGTTTTATTGACTAAAAATGGTTATTTATAAAGAAACAATTATTTATATATTAATTTAAAGGGTAAATTACTTTTTGAGTCCTTGTATTTTAGGGGTTTTAATCACTTGAGTCCAAAATCAAAATGTTTAACGCCCTGAGTCCCTATAGCCACTTTTCTTAACCATTTGAGTCCAAATTTCTATCACCATCCACCAAGTTTGTTAACTACAAGGGCAATTTAGTCATTTACACACAAAGAGTAATTTACCCTTATAAGAACCTAAATCCTTCTTTATCTTCTTCTTTTTCTAGATCAGAACCACCATCACTACCACCTTTGTCACAACCACCACCACCTACCTTCCACCGCCGACTACTACCACCACTAACCGTAACCATCACCACCACCTCCGGCGACTGATCTTGTTTCACCAAACACCATGCTTCAAACCTTCACCTGAAGCCTGATATGCGTGAAGTGTGTTATATTTTTAATATATATTTTAAGCCCTTTTACACTTTTAGCCAAGTTTTAAATTTATAAAACACGATATTTACTAACACTAAACACACATATGGGCAAGTGCACCCATCGTGGACGTAGTATAGTGTTGGTAAGATACCGAGGTCGTCCAAGAACACAAGAGCTTTTAGTACCGGTTTATCCTCAACGTCTAATCAAATCAAAAAGTTAGAAAAAAGGTTTTTAAACTAGAAAAATAAAAACTAACTAAATGCTGAAAAATAAAAATAAAATAAAAACAGATAGACAAGATGAATCACTTGGATCCGACTCGTGTATTAGTATAACCTTTGATTATTTTCGCACTTTTGCACTTGTTTAAGAGATTATCTTAGTTATTGTAGTAAGCCCCTCTTTTGAAGGCGACGTTACCCTCAACCCAGTAGTTTGAGTCAGCAAGGATACAATCCTAAAGGGTTGGATTATTGGAAGATAATGAATTAAGTTATTAATGCAAATTGTGGTAGGCCCCGCTTTTGGCGGTGACGTTACCCTCGCCTAAGTAGTCTGAGTCAGCAGGGATACAGTCCTAAATAGCCGGGTTATAGTATTAATAGTAGTTAACTTATGAGGGGGTCAAAGAGTTTGGATCCCCGCCATCCAATACCTATGGGCATTGAAGGAGATCCTACTAAATTTGACCCAGGTCCCTTGCAGGACCTTTAAACGCTGAACAAGGGCAAGACCCTTACCAAACCGTTCCCTTAACCCCCGACCAGGTAGCCAACATACCTCCATATAGACCGTGGAGATATGAATGGTGAAAATCTTTTATTTTATATAGACAGTAAAATAATGCCAAGACACCACGGACAAACGATAAGAAAAGATCACCTTCAACATAAGCAACTAGTTATTAAAGTCATTAATACAAAACCAAATAAAAAGTGCAAAAGATTAAAAATAAAAAGTATTATACTAAACACTTGTCTTCACCAAGTGATGTAAGAGACTTAGGCAAACATGGCCTTGATTGTCAAGAACTCTTACGATCAATCTTGGATCCCGAGACGACTCACACACTCTACGATGGACAATGGATGATGGTGGTGGATGATGGTGTTATGGTGGTGGTGGGTGGTGGATGACGTGTGAGAGAGGTGGTGTGCCAAGGGATGAGTTGGAATGGAACCAAGCACTCCTATTTATAGGCTGAACAGAAGGCTGGGCATGGCCCCGTGTCCGCTGGACACGGCCCCGTGCCCGTCTGACACTCTCTCTCTTCATTAATTGTAATTCGCAATTACAATTAATGCGCCTGCTGTACTTTCGCCACGCTCCCGTGCTCACTGGACACGGCCCCGTGGTGGGCAATAGAAGCTTCTACAGGTTTGTCTTTTCTGCTGCTTCTTGGGCATGGCCCCGTGCTGGCTGAGCACGGGGCGTGTTCAGGCTTCCGTTTTCTCTTCTTTGCTTGGGAGGATGCCGTTGAGGGTTCGGGCAGTCTACTTTTGTTCCTTTTCTTGTATTTATGTTAGAATTAGCTGTCTTTTTGCTTCTTTTGTGAATTTGAGCTCATTTAATCCTGAAAATACAAAAGGAAGCAACATTAGTACTTAAAAAGGGTTAGTTTTATGCCTTATTTGATGTAATTTATATGTTGCATTTTACACACATCAAATACCCCCACACTTGAACTTTTGCTTGTCCTCAAGCAAAACTCTTTAAATGTGGCTTACACTCCCAAATGGAATGGGTAGAAGAGAAGGTTTTTGGCTTGTCATAGAGTGTCGGGAATCCAAGATCTTTTTGGGTTTTATTTTTATTTATTTAAAATCCTATTCGTTATGATTTACTTAGAACGTTCATAAGATAAATTACTTATTTGGGCATAACATGCCTTTTAAAATTTCATTTATATACAAGTTCACATACCTCACGGAAGAAATCACTCAACACTCGGCCGAAGGTGTATTTTTTAGTGAATCACTCGAGAGCGGCATGGAACTTACGCCTACCATAGGCTTGCCAAGCAATCAATCCTCCTCCTTTTTAACTTTATACCTTTGTAAATATCAAGAGGACTTTTTGGGTGAAGGGTTAGGCTTGGGCTAAAGGTGGGTGGTTGGGTTAGTGGTTAGTAAAAGGGCGAAAAGCGTAAAAAGCGTCGGTTTTCGTAAAACACTTTGTTTTTAGTGACTTTTTATTTTGAAGTATTTCTCCAAACAAGCTTTTGTTTGCATAGCTTTGTTTGTTTTTGACTTCATCATTTTTTTTTGATGTCACACAAAAGAACGAGCTTGCAAAAAAACCGAGCTTGTTACTAAAATAAAGGGTGAAAATAAAAAAAGGGTTTTTTTTTGTGGGTAAAAAGGTTTAGGGTAAAGAAATGAAAGGTTTAGGCTCAAAGGGGTTAACTAGGGGGATTTTGGGTAGGTGGTAAAAAAATGAAAAATAATGGTGTAGAAAGAAAAATGGTTAGTCCTAATGCCTCCATCATTTACTTACTTGGGTTTAAGTTGGTAAGGACCGGGAATGAATCGTCGTGGCAAGTTCTAGAGTTGTAAGAACCAAGCGGCTATTCACACAAGAAACGAAAAATGAGCATTTAGTCTAAGGATGTAAATTTGTATGCTCAATAAAGGCTCAAAACTCACTTTTGTGGGAATGGGTTTTTAATGTGATCAAGTATATATAATCAAATTTTAATTAGACTTGTTATGCTGTTTCATAATTTTCTTATGTTGGTTCTTGTTATCACGACGCTCTCGGTTGTAAAATTTATAAAAATATAACCTTATTAATCTTAGGATTCCTAACTTAAACTTTAGACAAGTAAAAAAAATGAAAGTTTTTGAAAAAAAAATTTGGGGTGTTTAGCGGTTCCAATAGAGTTTTGTGTAAGGCTTGTTGTTAGGACTTGCAAAATTTCAAGGTGTTAGCCTCCCCCCCACACTTAAATTACACATTGTCTTCAATGTGTCCCAAAAATAAATTTTTAGGTTGATTGGATGTGTAATGTGGTGTTAAAAAGCAAAGATTTATGTTACTGGCAGTCTGGACACGGCCCCGTGGTGACCGGACACGACCCCGTGTTCAGGTGCCAGTAACAAAAATTAAAGAAATGAGACAGAAGCCTGGACACGGGGGCGTGTCTGCAGTTACCTGAACTGGGCGTTTTTCTGCAGGTGGCTCAGCACGGGGTCGTGTTGGTTGAGCACGGCCCGTGTTGAGCCTTCTGTAATGGAGATTTGTGTCGGGTCGCTTCGTTCTTTGTGCATGGGGCCATTTTTCTCGTTCCCTTTTTCATCCTTTACCACCGTGAGTGTGTTTTATTTATTATAAACCATCAAACTTTAGAAACCATCATTTCATTGCAAACATAGAGAGACATTACATAAAACTAAATATGAAAATACATAAATATTAAACCATGGAGTTCTAGCCCTATGTTTTATTTTAATTAGCAAAATTTCCAAGAAGCTACTAATCTTGGTTAGATAAGGCTTTTAAAACTCCTTCTTCCGGGTGTGGCCCTCCTCACATGTCGGCGAGCCACTCCTCCACCTCCCTTGGAAGGAGAAAAGAGGGCTCATTTGCATTAATTTGAGGAGTTTCGATTTCCGCTGGAATCTCTTGTTGGTGTTCCATGGGAGGTTCCGCTGGGAAGTCTTCCCACCCGGTAGGGTTGTTAACCCCGAGTGCCAAGTTCCAATCCTGTTGTGGAAGGACTGGTTCCATCGGGGGTGCTACAAGAATATTTAACCTCTGGTGCAAGAGGTTAATTTCTTGGAAGCTGCTTTCGAGCCCCACCGTAAGATCGTTAATACGGTCAATTAGGACCTCCTCTACTGATGTCATTTCGTCGAGAGCCTCCCTTAATGCTATCACATAGTGCACAAGTGTAGCTTCAACGGAGGGCCTCCTTCCTCTTCGGCTGTTTGATGAATGAACGGATGATGTTTCGCTGTTTTCACTCGACATTCTACGAAAAATAAACCGAAAAATAGTTTATTTGATGAAACAGTATCTGGACACGGCCCCGTGCTCATTGAGCACGGCCCCGTGTTCATCTTTCTGCAGAATTTTGAAGCAAGGAAACTTGAAGTTTTAAGTTATTTTCTAAACTTGTGTAGGCTTTTTAAACATTAATAACTTAAAATAATGTTACATAACATGTTTTTACCAAGATTCCTTGATCAAAACCCATTGTTTCCTACCACAAAGTTTGAAGAATTCAAACTTTTAATGATAGTTCTTGGAGAAAGATGAAAAAGAAGGAAATGGCTAGAAGAGGAAAGGACAAGATGGGTTGTCGGAACCTTCTTTTAGACTTACCTAGGATGGTTTGAGAGAAGATTCCTTCAAATCTCTGTCCCAAGTTGGTCCAAATGTGCAGAATTCTTGGCTGCATTTATAGAAAACGACAGCATCCTGGACACGGCCCCGTGTGCAGGTGAAATTCTGACATAGTTTGTCCATATTCTGACGTACTGATCAGAAGGGAATCTTTTGGTGAACACGGGGGCGTGTTGGCTGGACACGGCCCCGTGTCGAGGGATCATTTTATGAAGTTGTCTAGTTTTTAAGGAGCTTACCTGTATCGGGTGGCTCTTGATTGGTTGGAACAACCCCAAAGTGCCTAAGATACCTTAATTGTCCTATACTAAGGCGAGAACGCAAGAGGTTGTCGGTGAGGGTAATTCCTATTTTCATTTTAGGTGGACAAGTCCAACCCTTTCCCGGGCTCTCGTTAAAGAAGGTGTATGCCGAATCGCTCAGGTCTATGTATGCACTGAACGAAGTCGATGGAGAGTCCTTCACGGCACAATCGGCACAGGGACGACTATCGTCCAAGTCTTTTCTAGGTATGAAGGTATTTTCGGGAGCAACGAGGTTGTCGGAATGCGGTTCCAACATTTCTTCATGGTCATCGTCTTGGGGTGGATCAATAAAATCCTTCCTAAGTTCTTTTGACCAATTTAGAATTAGTTCTTCTAGTTGAAATAACTCGTCAAGGAGCATTTCCCCTAGAATATCTGGCTGGGCGCATTCGAGGGAGAGATAGTGCTTATTTTTACTTTCGCCCCTCTTAAGGTTATAAGGAATCGGTGGGTCTATATAGTGGGGCCTATAATTTAGAAAATAACATTTTAATTCTTCATGTTCGCCTCCACATAATTGACACCACATACCATAAGAGTGCCGAAAGTAAAAAGAATTACTATCACTCATGTTTATGTCAGAAATTACCAACCGCCGGGATCTAACGGTTCTGTTTTCAGTAAGAGAATCTTGGGCACGGGGGCGTGTTGAGTGAGCACGGCCCCGTGTTCAGCTTACTGTCTGACTTAAAACAGGATTGCCAGTTCCAATGAATGAGCACGGGGGCGTGTTCAGCGGGCACGACCCGTGCTGAGCTCTGCAGAAGCTGAAAAATTATGAAAAATCCTAATAATTTAAAAGAAAAATAAAAATATGATTAGGCCGTTGATTCCTAACTTTCTTAAAATCCTTGTGTCCCCGGCAACGGCGCCAAAAACTTGATGTGCGTGAAGTGTGTTATATTTTTAATATATATTTTAAGCCCTTTTACACTTTTAGCCAAGTTTTAAATTTATAAAACACGATATTTACTAACACTAAACACACATATGGGCAAGTGCACCCATCGTGGACGTAGTATAGTGTTGGTAAGATACCGAGGTCGTCCAAGAACACAAGAGCTTTTAGTACCGGTTTATCCTCAACGTCTAATCAAATCAAAAAGTTAGAAAAAAGGTTTTTAAACTAGAAAAATAAAAACTAACTAAATGCTGAAAAATAAAAATAAAATAAAAACAGATAGACAAGATGAATCACTTGGATCCGACTCGTGTATTAGTATAACCTTTGATTATTTTCGCACTTTTGCACTTGTTTAAGAGATTATCTTAGTTATTGTAGTAAGCCCCTCTTTTGAAGGCGACGTTACCCTCAACCCAGTAGTTTGAGTCAGCAAGGATACAATCCTAAAGGGTTGGATTATTGGAAGATAATGAATTAAGTTATTAATGCAAATTGTGGTAGGCCCCGCTTTTGGCGGTGACGTTACCCTCGCCTAAGTAGTCTGAGTCAGCAGGGATACAGTCCTAAATAGCCGGGTTATAGTATTAATAGTAGTTAACTTATGAGGGGGTCAAAGAGTTTGGATCCCCGCCATCCAATACCTATGGGCATTGAAGGAGATCCTACTAAATTTGACCCAGGTCCCTTGCAGGACCTCTAAACGCTGAACAAGGGCAAGACCCTTACCAAACCGTTCCCTTAACCCCCGACCAGGTAGCCAACATACCTCCATATAGACCGTGGAGATATGAATGGTGAAAATCTTTTATTTTATATAGACAGTAAAATAATGCCAAGACACCACGGACAAACGATAAGGAAAGATCACCTTCAACATAAGCAACTAGTTATTAAAGTCATTAATACAAAACCAAATAAAAAGTGCAAAAGATTAAAAATAAAAAGTATTATACTAAACACTTGTCTTCACCAAGTGATGTAAGAGACTTAGGCAAACATGGCCTTGATTGTCAAGAACTCTTACGATCAATCTTGGATCCCGAGATGACTCACACACTCTACGATGGACAATGGATGATGGTGGTGGATGATGGTGTTATGGTGGTGGTGGGTGGTGGATGAAGTGTGAGAGAGGTGGTGTGCCAAGGGATGAGTTGGAATGAAACCAAGCACTCCTATTTATAGGCTGAACAGAAGGCTGGGCACGGCCCCGTGTCCGCTGGACACGGCCCCGTGCCCGTCTGACACTCTCTCTCTTCATTAATTGTAATTCGCAATTACAATTAATGCGCCTGCTGGACTTTCGCCACGCCCCCGTGCTCACTGGACACGGCCCCGTGGTGGGCAATAGAAGCTTCTACAGGTTTGTCTTTTCTGCTGCTTCTTGGGCACGGCCCCGTGCTGGCTGAGCACGGGGCGTGTTCAGGCTTCTGTTTTCTCTTCTTTGCTTGGGAGGATGCCGTTGAGGGTTCGGGCAGTCTACTTTTGTTCCTTTTCTTGTATTTATGTTAGAATTAGCTGTCTTTTTGTTTCTTTTGTGAATTTGAGCTCATTTAATCCTGAAAATACAAAAGGAAGACAAAAACACTCTTTTTCCAACATTAGTACTTAAAAAGGGTTAGTTTTATGCCTTATTTGATGTAATTTATATGTTGCATTTTACACACATCAAGCCCTAATCAAACCACCCACCTCCGACCTTAACCACCCACGTCTGAACCCCTGAATCAAACCACCCAAAGCCTTCACTTTGCTGTAAACTGCAACTTTCAGATGTACCGTTAGGGTTCCACCAACTTTCAGGTGATTGTTTGAAGGTTGTTGGTCGTTTTTGTGGTGATTGTATGTACGACGTTAGGGTTCCACCACCGTCTGACCACCTACATCAATGGTGATGATGTTGGTTGAAGGTTGTTGGTTGTTTTTGTGGTGATTGTTTGAAAACCCATTTGAGATAGGGCTTGATTGTGAGAAAGGAGGCATCTTTTTCACAAATTGAGAATTGGCTTTGATCTTTCTTGAGGATTTGTGAAAGAAAAAAATGTATAATTGTTGTGCAATGACAGGGAAAAGTGTTAAGAATGCTTATTTGTAGAAGTTCAGACTCTACGAATGATCTGTTTTGCATATCAGTGGCAACTGTTGTTTTTGTTTTTTGTTTTCTTAACTTGATTATCGACTTATTATGCTTGAATTGGTGCACAGGATGCCGGAATTAGGTTTGAAATTGTGTGTTTACGTGATATAGCCTGAGCCTGAGGCTCGGGATCCGGAATAATGATTTCGGATGAGTAGTGTATTCCGTTGTCGTTGATGTTTTGAAATCGTGCATATAAATAACATATAAGTATGTGAAAGGATTAGTATGATGTACGTGTAGCCATTGTGAAAATACTTAGAATTTTGAAAATGAGAGGTTTGAATTAAATTGATACTAGTAAAATGATGGTTTGGTTAAAACTTGGATTGTTTCGAAACGGAACTTTGACTAAGCCAAAGTGATCGAAGGTTCTTTTGAGTTTGGAAAGCATGTTTTGGCCTAATAGTTAGAATACTCTCGCTGGAATATCGGTTAACGGTATTCACCCTTTCGGTTACTACATGCCCCTAGTCAATTGAAAGTTCGAGACTTTGGCGGGATTCAAAAATCGAGGAGTGGGACTAGTTACCAAGATGCGAGTAGGGATGTGCAAAAAACCATATTAACCGAACCATAACCGAATTAACCGACAAAACCGAACCAAATAAAAAACCGGTGGGTCGGCTAATGGTTTTTTCGAAAACTGAAAGTAGCGGGTCGATTATGGTTATCATTTTTCCATACCCACCATAACCAAACCGAACCGACTTGTAATAAATTTTTGTAGGACTTTTCACCATATTTTTAATATTTGATGTTGTTTATTGAAGATTTTTAGTATTTATGGGGTTTTCATATCGTTTTGTGGTTTTCGTTGGATGTATTTGAATTTATGGAATGTATCATATCACTTTTTTTCAATATTCGATAATAACTGGTATTAATATTATAGATTATATGTATTTTTTATACGATTTAATATACTAATATATACAAATATGCAATAACAATTTATTCCATGTAAAAAAAATTAAGCTATTTTTAGCTAAGCTAAATACACGGTTAACCACCCATAACCGACCCGCTATAACGATCAAAACTGAATTGCCATAACCACCATAACCGATCGGTTATGGTTATGGTTATCCATTAACCGACATCGCGGTTATGGTTATGGTTTTAGGTCAAAATCGACCCAAACCGACCCATACACACCCCTAGATGCGGGTATCACCCCTAACTTGATAATGTCGTTCCCCAAATATCGTTGGTACTTACCAAACGAGGTAAGGAACTAAGAGGATGTTTGGGATTACGTTTTGAAATGATTATTTGATTATTGCGTTTGTAAAACATAAATAATCTAAAAAAGTGTTTGGATGAAAAAATGATTATCTGCCTCTAAACACAGTTTTGGAGAAGCATGTACCTACATGCTTTTTCAAAACACAGTTTTGAAAACGTAAAATCTATTTTGAAAACGCAACATCAAACACCCCCTAAGTCTGACTCGTTAGTAAGGGTCCACTGGAATGATTTTAGTGAAATTTCCATCAAAGTTTGGAAGTTACTCCTAACTTGATGTATATTTTCGTGCAAATCGAGAGTGTGGATTGAGAGTCCTTCACCAAAGTGAGGGTTTCACGCCTATTTTGGTGGAATCGTCTCGTTTATATAATACGAGGGATTTTCGTGCTTTCACATGGTCGTGTAAAGTTTCCTTAGGAAAGACATATGTTTGGAATAAAATAGCAAATATGAGCACATAGAAAGACTTTTTAAGAATTTTAGCATATAAATCAAGTTTGGTCGAGTCAGGCGCTTAACTATAGACTAGGTCAAAAGCATGACAATTTTTCCTAATTCCCTATAGTTATGGCTCTGATACCAATCTGTCACACACACTAACAGATGGCGGAAACATCGGAGTGAGACGAAAACGAGATTGCTAGAGACTTCATAACACTATTTTGTGACAATATTTAATAACTCAAATTTCATTTCATTAATAAACTTTCAAGTACAACGTTTGAAACAGAAGTACAACATGGTTTGTGAAACAAATACAACAAGTACATAAAATGATTATATCAACAATACTAAATTTCTAAAGTGAGTTTCTGGTCCATCCTACTAGATTTCATCATCATCATCATAGTCGTCAAATTCCTGCAACACGTTTCAAAGTTTAGTTCAATACAAAAGTATTGGCGAGCATACAAGTTTGAGTACTGGCATATGTATAAAAGTTTGAACAATCCACATGACATAATTGTTATCAAGAATTAACGTAGAACTGGTATGCAACAATAAATGTCAACCCAAAGTTTACCGCTAGCGTAATCTTATCGTAGCAACGATAAGACCATTCTATGTTTAACTTAACATGACCTCAAGAATACAGGTATTGCGTTACTCCTATAGCGCTATACATGTTAAGGGAGGCTTGTATGAAATTAATGATAAGTATACCACATAAGAATGTTCCAGTATATACGAACTCAAGCATAACATATTAAGCATGTATGTTAGATTGTTTGTTTGTGATTAAGCTTAAAGTATGTGTTTGCGTCTGTTTCAAGTATAAAACGTATTGCACCCAAAAAGGGGCCATGTATACTTGATCGGAATGTCGCTCTCCGGTCAAAGATAATATTTATATACCCTAATTACCCTTAACAATGCGTTTGTGACAATCCGAACTTTCAAGGTTAGCATTACCTGATTCCATGATCTTTAACTCTTGTCATTATGTTTCATGTGCTGCAATACGTCATAAGTGTGAGTGTACGTGTGTTAGACTTGTCAAACTTAATTGGGAATACTTGATTTACTAAATTCGGACGATGAGAGTTTATGTGATATTACTCAACCGCACACCTTTCACCTCGTACATTACCCTTCGAGTCGCACACTTCTTATTTGGGCCAAACACCTCCTCCTTGTTAGTTGAATTATTCTCGGCCCAGCTCCCTCGAACCCGAAACGAAGCCCAAGAGGGCCCAGCTCACATAATTCGAACACATACACACACAAAGTTGTGGATGGTTTTCATTATTTAACAAACACAAAATAGCAAACCCTAGCACTCTTTTCCTTCCCTCTTGGATCGACGACAGCCCCTTCTTGTCGAAGCTCTCTTCTCTTCGAAACATCATCTCCCTCGTTCTAGTATTCGGTTAGTATGTCCATCACTGATTTGGCTTACATTTGTTGGTGTACTCGGTTATGTGTTTATGTGTTGATATGTATTAGTGTGTATAGATTATATCATGATTCCAGGTTTCGTTTGTAAACCGAATTGAATCTAGTCGACTGACGTGTGTCGGTGTGAGTATATTTTTAGTTATCTTTTTAGCACTGTTTTAACTCACCGATTTCAAGTCTTAAATTTATAAAAGACGATATTTTACTATCACTCTACACACGTTAGGGCAAGTGCACCCATCGCTGACGTAGTATAGTGATGGCAAGTGTAACAACCCTCATCAAAACTATTATTTATTGTATTATTTCATCCAATAGGAAACCCTAATTGAGACACCCAAGTGATTCTGCACAAACCCTAAAAATTTCAGAACAATCAGAATCAGGATCAGGGCCCCTAAAACTCAGGGGGGTATTCCCTACTTAACGATTATCCTTATAAAACGTTGTTAAAATTGAATTTTACGAAAATGTTGACTCAGCAAGCCTACACCCACACGTGGCCACCCTATAGTGAAAATGCAACCCTCACGGACCGTAAGGGAGGAGTCTTACGGTCCGTAAGCATGTCAAAATTCGTATATAAATAGCAGACTTTGGGACTGGAATTTGGGCGATTGAACGACGTAAAAACTCGTAATATACACTGAGTTACGTTCTGTTTACTATCAAAATCACTAATTAGTATAGCGGGGTGCTGCTACGATACAGGGTATTAACTCGATCGCTGCTACGATTCAATGTCCGATCGATGGAAACTATCCGATGGATGTTTTAGTTCTATCCTTTGTCATTCGTCGTGATTCCGACAGGATGTTTGAGTATCACCCGAACTCGGTGAATACTCTGTCATTCGTTGTGAATCCGATGGATGTTTAAGTGATTGCACTTTGTCTTTTGTGAGTTATCGTAATTGCTGTATTAAGTTACCTACCTAGTTCGTATGCACTAGGTTACAAGGTTAAATCAATAGGCTAAGCTCTGCCTGTATAAATCTACAATATATCAAGGATTATCTGTAGACTAAACTTTGGCCATATGAATCTGCATGCTTATAATGTGAGTCATTCTCTTTTTATCAAATTTATTTACAAAAGCTTGTTTATTTTCAAGGTTATAATTACAGGGATTAAGTCTTTGTAATCACCAAGTTACAGCCGGTATGTGGGGTATTGTGCACAATATTAATTTCTCACGGGGTTAGGCTAATAAGCCCTAACATAGGTTAGGCAAATAAGCCCTAACAGTGAAGTATCACAGGGTTAGGCTAATAAGCCCTAACACAGGTTAGGCCAATAAGCCCTAACAGTGATATACGTCATCATTGGGGCAGCCAATGGTGATATGACCACAATCACAGAAACGAGTCGAGTGACAAATACTGTGGGTAGTTGGTTGATATAGAAACAATGTAATCTCCCTTAATACTGTAAATTATAACAAACAGGTCGTTTTATTAAATAGAATGATTCACTCAGTATTTTCCGCTGACAAAACCTTTTTAAAACGCGTTTCAGGTAATTACAGTAGATTGGAGTAAAAGATGGATACGGCACTGAAAGGCATCAAGAAGTGGCTTATTTTATTAATTAAAATCAAATTAAGAAATATTGTTTTATGTAATAAAATTTATCTTTATTAAAGCTACCTTTGTAAAACATGGATTTATTCCATCTATTTAATAAATAAAAATCCGGTGTTTCTAAACTCTGATATTTTTCCTAACTCACGGTCCTGATTAAATTTCCGCTGCAATATTTTTCAAAATAATCACCGGTACCACTGGGTTGTTCGCGACTCCCGATTCCGTCCAGGGTGGGTCGGGGGTCGTGACAGAAGGTGGTATCAGAGCCACTGCTTTAAGTCTTTAGGTGTTGTGACAATAATACCTAAGTTCATATAAATGAGTTAGGAGATTGCTATTAACTAGTAGCACACATTATAGCATTTAGACTTGAACTTAAGAAAAGATGCTTTAGTATAAACTTCAAAATAAGCAAAGTACTTATGTGAATAAATTATGATGGATTTTTGTATGCCATAAGAATGGTAATTAGAATATTGCAAGATATGATAAATAAGCAAGAATTAATAGTAATTATTGCTTATTGATATTACTTGGTCTGGAATAAGATATATTACGGGAATACAAATTTCCTTGATTCTGGATAAAAGCCCTAATGAACGAGACACTTTAAAAAAAAAATCTTGAAAAGATATTATTTATGGGAAATAGAAAATTTTCTCCGACAAGACTGGGTATAGTGTAGCAGACTCTCCAGTTTGTCCGGATATACTGAGGTTACCTCTCCGGCGTGAACCGGGTAAGACGGGGTATATAATATGTCAAACAAGTGACAAGATTTCCCTAAATAGTATTATGACCAGATGTTTGATTGGTTTTTAGAAATATGAATCTGTTAAATACATTGACCTGATAAATGGTATGTTTATTCAGCATGTGAAATATGTGATTATATAGATATATATATATCTATAAGAAATTCCACAAGTCAATATGGAATAAAGCATAAGCATAAGTGTCTAGATTTCTTTATTAGGAATCTCTTTTTCGATATCAAACATTATTTCGTTTGATCATCTGTCTCGTAGCTCGTATGATAAAATAAACAATGGAAAACCTTTAAGTTAAAACGCCATCAAAAGAATTTCTAACGCGTTATCATAAACTATTAACGCAAGTAAGAAGCATGTAAAGTTAAGATAATATACAAGAAAACACATGAAACTTAAATTATAAGTCCACAGAAGTTGAAGTATATCACACACAACTTTCGAAGCAAGGCCTTTGGAAAATATAAATTGGGCACGATAACACCAATGTTAATTCCGTCATTAGAAGAATTACTAATAAAAAAGAAGCACATTGCCACGTAAATTCTATAAACGACATGAATCTCGATGAGGTACGTTGTAACAAAATTTCACAATTATCAGTGCACAGTTTAATCAGAGTCATAATTATTATCACTGAAAAAGGAATCGTATACCTTTGCAAATTCCTTATTTTGTTTTATTTAACATTCCCTGGTAATTTCACTTAACAACGGTTATCACACGAAATTCCAGATAAGAGTTCTTATATTTCTTTCGTTGAAATTCTGAATTTTGCATATAATAAATTAACTTTCGTGTTTCTACTTCCCCTAATAGTCATCATACCATGAGGATTTCTTTCATAGTTGTAACACCCCGTGTTTTCGAATGTCAAAGTCAAAGTCAAAGTCCAAGTCAACTTTGACCTTCTTTGACTGTAGATAGTCGATTTTTTGTGTTTTAGTTGTATTATGTGGAGTAAGTGTTGTAATCAGCAAGAATCGAAATAATCGAACGTGTTTTAACGCGAACCGATCTACGACTGTGAATGATAGGAAGTAACAATGCGATAAAGTTAACTAATCGGTAATCAAACCGATCTAACAATCATCGAACTCGAGACTCGAATTACGCGAATTGTGTTATTATTATACATGTGTGTGTGCCTTATGTGTTACTTATGCGTGCCTACTTTATGTTTGGTATGGTATTCAAGCAAATCAATCGAAAATCGAATCGAAACTCGAAAAGCAATCGAACTCAATCGAAACCGACATCGAAACGTGACTTATAGAAGATTGTATGTTAGATATAGTGGTTGGGATTAAAAGTAATTTGACTATAAACTCTATCATATCTGTATCATCGTCCATCAAAATCGAAACGTCGAAAATCGTCGCGAAATACTCGAAGTGCGTGGTGGATCGAACAGGAAGCATCCTGATCGAACAGGCCAGCCGATCGGCTAGCACCTTGCCAGCCGATCGAGCGGCCCACTCGATCGGATCTCCCAGCCGATCGGCTGCCACTTTCCTCTTTTGGAAGCCTATAAATAGGGCTGTCATTGTCATACTTTCCATTTTTGGAAAGCTCTGACCGAACCAGCTATCTTCTTCACCTTTTCTCAGATTTCTCTCAATCCCGGTAAGTTTTCACTCTAATTCTTGTACGTTCTTGATCACTACTTGATTCTACACCTTTCTATCTTTCAAAACTTGGATTCTAACCGTGAAATCACCAAGATCTAAGTGTTCTTGGGTGATGTCATCATGGTGTTCTTGAAGAACATCATGTTTTGGCCTCATTCCACTATGATTAGCTTAGATCTAACCAATTTCCACATAAACAAGCTAAGATCCATCATAGATCTAAACATTTTCATGATGTGAAGGATTGAAAGAAGGATTCCCAACTTTCTTTCAACTCTTTTACACTCAATGCTTTCAAACCGATAGAAACGGAGCTTGAACCGGCTAACTAATCATTCAAACGACTAAAAGGTTCAAGATTCGGGATCTATGAACAAGGTACACCGATTTCGGGTTAAACTCTAAAACCGACATTCCGAACCGTTCACCGGCCGGACCTGGGTGATTCCTGTTCGAGCCAAGGAAACAAGTAGGAACGGAGGTTATCATAGTTCAACATGTTGTCAAGTTACCTTGAAAGAATGACAAATAAACAAACAGCCAAGTTGTAGACGAAAGGCCGACCAGGTCAGAAATGCTGGCCGAACGGCTAGGCTGTTCGAACAGCCCAGCCGATCGGACATGCCAGCCGATCGACCGGGTCAGCCGATCGGTTAGCACATGGTCCCACACTTCCAAACTTTCGAAGTATAGTATTGACGAAGTAATGTTCAATCGAATGGGTCACTCGATGGGTAAACATTACTGTTCGGATCATGAGATACTATGCTTCAACACTTAATCGTTTTCGCAACTTGTTCGTAGTAGGGAATGCCAGCCGATCGAACAGACTATTCGATTGAGTGACATTCAGTTGAGGACTTATCCTGAAACTCCTAGCCGATCGAGTGAGCTAGCCGATCGAGTGAGCTAGCCGATCGAGCGAACCGCTCGATCGACCGACTTGAAAGGTAGGAACACTTCAGTGTTCTCAAATACTGCAACAAAAACTTCAAAAGTTCAAATCCTCTAACACAAACACACCAGAGGAAGAAACAATCCACTCGAATGGTCCAACCGATCGAGCCTACCGACCGATCGAACGGGACTGTCCAATCGGATATACCAGCCGATCGAACAGGCCGTCTGATCGAACCTGCCGTTCGATCGACCAGCCCATTCGATCCACCCATACTTGTTTACTTTTCAGCGTTACTTATCGTTATGCTATCGAACTATTCAGGCCCATTCGATCCACCCATACTTGTTTACTTTTCAGCCCATTCAATCCACAATCAATCACTGTGAGTATACTCGATCCCTTTTTGCTTTTAGCACTTTCGGGTGTTACATACGTTACCTATCAAATCACAACCATACACAAACTATTTGAACGCTGACCATTTGCATGTGCTACTTGACTAAATGAATGTTGTTTATTATGTTTACACGTGGAATGCTATCTACCTGCCTTAGCAACATAGTACTATAGTTTGGACTCAGCACCCATTCACACGGGGGTTGTTAAGGACAAATATTTGCATGGATTACGGTGGTAATCATGTATTTCGAACCGTCTCGGACGGTCAACCCGCAGTCGTTGGTATCGATGGTCCCATGTCGATAATTAACATGCATCGTTTTCCTCTGTGTACGTGCCTGGTTATGCGTAAACTATTCGAACTCTATATGCTATTACTAAACTTGTGTGCTCACCTTTACATTTTATGTATTGACTTTATTTTAACGTATGTGACAGGTGTTTAAGGTGTTAGCTTGCTAGGAAAGCGAGGCAATAATAAAGCTTTAGAGCCCATCTAGCAGTTGTAGGTCGTAGCCCACCTAGGGGTCTCTAGAAGCGAATAAACTCTAGCCATGGAGCCGTTGGAGTTGTTCGATCAAGCATCTATGGCATTAGTTGTCTGTAGATCTTGTCCGGATGAGTCTTAATGACTCTGGGCAGTACTTTAAAACATTTGGTTTGTAATAAATTAAATCTGAGTTGAAGAAACAGTACTGTTTATTTAGTTGTATTCTATGATAACTTGTTTAACTTAACTGAATTTGTAAAAATAGTTGTTGTGGAAACTTCTGGACAATCTGTTTCACTCAGTGCCGCGCCCCGATGATTCCGCCATCGGTTGGGGTGTGACAGATTGGTATCAGAGCCATAACTATAGGGAATTAGGCAGACACGACCTAGTCCGGGTCGCTGTCTTAGAGACCTAGACTATAGTTAGGAACCATCAGACCCAGTTTATGTGCCCTATTCTGTAATTCTTCCCTATCACTGCACTCGAGTTTTCAAATAAAAGTCGGTAGGTTTAGTTGGGAATAGGTGTGAAAGCCGCAAACTCCTGACCAGGCTGCCTGACTTATGCCAATTCTATTCGTTTATTCATGCTCATCCCATTATTTTCACCAACAAACCAAGGGGGTTATGCCAAATCAGGAGTGAAATCCATATTTTGACGAATAACCTCCTTTATTTTATTAAAAACAAGGAAGAAATTGCTAAGCCAAGGGGTGAAACCCTGACCTTGGCAGTTCGTTCTGGATTTTTATTTATCTCACCAAGGCTACGACGGACTCCATCGACCTGAACTCACCAGTATGACCTAGGAGGCGCGTGTGGAATGCCCGAGAATCGAGGCAGAAACACAACCTCTAGAGTCGGAAATGATGACAAGTCTACTGTGAATAGTCGAGTTGCCTTGGTTAGTCGATGTCTAGTAGCCGCAGACAATCTATCTCTCGATTTTATGTGTTTCGAATTTGACAAATCATCAAGTACACTTGTTGATTTTATGTGCTTATGTGTGCTTCTCTGTTTTGTGGTTGCTTTCTCTGTTTTATGCTTATGTTTTGGGATATTATTCGATTCCTCTATCTATTTCACACGACTCGTACTGTTATTCTATCCCTAATCGACACCCAGCTATCGCAAATCTAGACGTTATCCTATTGTGCTATACGACTAAGTTAGGCTATTCGATGCAATATTCGCACGACACGCAAGCTTTGAATGATAGGATCTTGAGGCAGCCAGGAAACTATATGTGCCTATAGGGGAATTGCGTGATATTACCTGCTTCTGTGATTAAATGGTTACGTGTTTTCGTGATTATGTGCCTCTGTGTTTATGTGCTTCTGTGCTTACGTGCATCTGTGGTTTCGTGCATATGTGTTTACGTGATATGTGTTTCGACGTGATTCTAAGCTTTAGATAGTAGTAGACGTGTGAGGTGAGATTCGATTTCATTGTGTTGAGACTCGTGACGATATCTAATGCAGACCATGTCGTCGTCTGGATCCCGACCTCGAGCCCAACTTACCCGCCAGGAAAAGAGGGACAGACGTCTTGCTGCTATCATCTCCAAAACCGTGGCGAAAGCTGTGAGTGAGGTGTATGAGAACGCTAGCAAGTCGTCTGAAGAATCACGAGCTGAAATCCCTAAGGATTCAAGCAAGGCTGCTTTCAGCTTCAAGCAGTTCAAAGCATGCGGGCCAAAAGAGTTTACTGGCGAAGATGGTCCGACAGCCATGTTTCACTGGTTCGACTCGGTCGAAGTCACTCTGCGCCAGAGCGGATGTCCTAAGCATCTCCGTACTCTTAATGCTACAGGCGTCTTCCAGTCCCGTGCTCTAGACTGGTGGACGGCCGAACGAAACAAGCGCGGAAATGATGCAGCTTACGGGCTATCATGGAAGGAGTTGAAAGCGATTATGATCGAAGAATTTTGCCCTCCTCATGAGCGCCAAAAGCTGGAGGACGAGTTCTGGGGAATCAAGCAGAAGGATGGAGACAACGCTGCTCTCACTGCTCGCTTCAAGCAGCTTAGCATTATCTGTCCTGATCAAGTCAAGACCTCAGATCAAGCCATCAAGAAGTACATCCGAGCCCTACCCGACTGTGTAGCCGACTTTGTTCACGCCGCCAAGCCAGCAACGATCGAGGAAACCTACCTACTCGCCGCTGAAATCAACGATAAGCGAGTAAAGTCTGGTTTTTGGGATAAGCAAACCAAGTCTCTGCATCAAGCCACTGCAACGCCCACCGACTCATCTGCTCAATCCTCCAAGTCTTCAAGAAGGAAAAAGAAAAACAACAACAACAACAATAGCTCCAGCGACAAGAGTTGTGCTGCCGCAACCACCGCTGCTCCCCTACAATCTGTACCAGCTCAACAGCAGCAGCACCAGCGTTCAGCTCCAGTGATCAATGCACCGCCAGCAAAGCGTGCATACACAAGCCCTCACCCACTCTGCCCGACATGTTCGTATCATCATCCAGTGGGTCTAGCTTGTCGCTTTTGCGCTCACTGCAACCTCTACGGTCATTTCACTGCGAACTGTCGCTATGGTTCCCGACAAGCCCCAGCTCAAGCTACTGTCAACCAAGCTCTACTCCCTGCTCCTCAGGGCCAACCAACAGCTCCAGCACCAGCAGTCAATGCTCGAGTCTGCTTTGCATGTGGTGACCCTAACCACTTTGCCAACAGATGCCCGAACAGGGTAGTCAAGCAAGAGCCCCCGCAACAACAGCAGCCTCAGCAGCAGCAGCAAGCAGCCCATGCCCGAACCTTCAACATCAATGCCCGCCAGGCTCAGGCGGATAACAACGTGGTTAATGGTACGTTCCTTGTGAATGGTATTTATGCATCATGTTTGTTTGATACTGGAGCCGATAACTGCTTTGTGTCATTTGAATTCGAGAAGCTCCTTAGTCGTAAGCGCTCTTATCTATCCTCGTCATTCGAAGTCGAAGTTGCTACAGGGAGAACTATTGCCGTTAACTCAGTACTCCGTGATTGTACTCTCGAACTCAACAATCACATCTTTCCGATCGACCTTATTCCGATGCAACTTGGAAGTTTTGATGTCATAATCGGCATGGACTTTCTTCGTGAAAACCATGCTGAAGTTGTGTGCTTTGAAAAGATGATTCGATTCTCGCTCGCGAATGGTGATCTCCTATGTGTATACGGTGAAACAACGTCGAAAGGTCTCAAGCTTATGTCATGTATTCAAGCCAGCAAGTATCTCCGCAAGGAATACCGAGCCTTCTTGGCCAACATCGTAGTAGCGGAGAAGGGAAAGAAAAAGAAAGTTGAAGTCAAAGATGTTCCAGTGGTTCGTGAATTTCCTCAGGTGTTCCCTGATGATCTTCCCGGACTACCACCAAGTCGTGATATCGACTTTCGTATCGACCTCATTCCTGGAGCCAACCCCGTTGCCAAAGCCCCTTATCGACTCGCTCCATCCGAAATGCGGGAACTCTCGAACCAACTCCAGGAATTACTCGAAAAAGGCTTTATTCGCCCAAGCACCTCTCCTTGGGGCGCGCCAGTCCTTTTCGTCAAAAAGAAGGACGGGTCGTTCCGGATGTGCATCGACTATCGGGAATTGAATAAGCTAACCATCAAGAACCGATACCCTATGCCACGAATCGACGATTTGTTTGATCAACTACAAGGCGCAGCATGCTTCTCTAAGATCGATCTGCGTTCAGGGTACCATCAGCTACGGATTCAAGAGGAAGACATTCCTAAAACCGCTTTTCGAACCCGTTATGGCCATTATGAATTTGTTGTCATGCCCTTTGGTTTAACCAACGCACCCGCGGTTTTTATGGATCTGATGAATCGCGTGTGTAAGCCATATCTTGACCGTTTCGTCATCGTGTTCATCGACGATGTCCTGATCTATTCCAAATCGAAAGCTGAACACGCGCAACATCTACGCTTGGTTCTCGAGTTACTTCAGGGGAACCAACTCTATGCCAAATTCTCCAAGTGCGAATTCTGGTTGGAGGAGGTTCAGTTTCTGGGTCACATAGTGAATAGTCGGGGTATCCATGTCGATCCTGCTAAGATTGAAGCTGTCAAAAGCTGGATTACGCCTAAGAACCCGTCAGAAGTTCGTTCTTTTCTCGGACTAGCGGGCTATTATCGACGATTCATCGAAGGATTCTCCAAGATCGCTGTGCCGCTTACCGCTCTTACCCACAAGGACAAGCTTTTTGTGTGGGGAAACGCACAAGAGACTGCCTTTCAAACCCTTAAGCATATGCTGTGCAACGCACCGATTCTTACGCTGCCCGACGGAAGCGACAACTTCATTGTCTACTGTGACGCTTCTAACCTTGGTCTCGGCTGTGTTCTCATGCAGCGAGACAAGGTTATAGCCTACGCATCTCGTCAGCTCAAGATCCACGAGAAGAACTATACAACCCATGACCTCGAGCTAGGCGCGGTTGTCTTTGCATTGAAGATTTGGCGACACTACCTGTATGGCACTAAGTGTACAATCTACACTGATCACAGGAGTTTACAACACATCTTTAATCAGAGAGAGCTTAATATGCGTCAACGCCGATGGGTAGAACTTCTCAATGATTACGACTGTGAGATTCGTTATCACCCAGGCAAGGCGAATGTGGTTGCTGACGCTCTCAGCAGTAAGAGTTACGTGCTCAGTACTCGAAACATCCAAGCGCAACACAACCTCGAAACCCTCATCCGATAAGCTCAACATGCTTGCTTTAACGAGCGTACATTGAAGAGAGAAAGGATCTATCACGATGGAGCTCAGTTAGTAAGCAAACCAGATGGGATATTCTATTACCTGGACCGAATCTGGATCCCTAAGCGGACCGATTTGCGAAAGATTATCATGAACGAAGCCCACAAATCCCGGTATTCTATTCATCCCGGTGCAGATAAGATGTACCAGGACCTTCGTTATAAGTACTGGTGGCCTGGTATGAAAAGGGATATCGCTCTGTACGTTGGAAGCTGTTTAACATGTGCAAGAGTCAAGGCTGAACATCAAAGACCTTATGGCTCACTCGAACAACCGCTGATACCTATATGGAAGTGGGAGAGTATAGCTATGGATTTCATAACGAAGCTCCCGCCCACGCCATCAAGTCACGACAGTGTTTGGGTCATAGTTGATCGTCTAACGAAGTCAGCCCACTTTTTGCCTATACGAGAGGACAACAAGGTGGAACGACTAGCCCAAATCTACACCGACGAGATCATTCGTAATCATGGTACACCTCGTGACATCATTTCAGACCGCGATGCTCGGTTCACTTCGCGATTGTGGGAAACGTTTCAAGTGGCCCTTGGTACGTCGCTTAATCTGAGTACTGCATTCCACCCTCAAACCGACGGACAGACTGAAAGAACGGTCCGTACTCTTGAAGACATGCTCCGAGCGTGTGTTATAGATTTTGGTGGTAGTTGGAACAAACACCTGCCATTGGTCGAATTCTCGTACAATAACAGCTATCATGCCAGCATTCAAATGGCACCTTTCGAGGCTTTGTATGGTAGAAGATGTCGATCGCCTATTGTGTGGCACGAGATCGGTCACTCGCAACTAACCGGTCCCGAGATTCTACAAGAATCGACTGACAAAATCCACCAGATAAGAGACAACTTGGTAAAAGCTCGGAACAGACAGAAAAGTTACGCCGATAAAAGACGCAAGCCCCTTGAATTTGAAGTTGGTGACTACGTACTCCTAAAGGTATCACCTTGGAAGGGTGTAGTCCGATGGCAAGAAAGGGAAACTCGCGCCTCGATATGTTGGACCTTTTAGGATTCTGGAAAGAATCGGAAAAGTCGCCTACAGACTCGAATTACCGGAGGAACTCAGTAACGTCCACCCGACTTTCCACGTCTCTAACCTCCGAAAATGCCTTGCTGATCACGATCTAATCGTACCACTCAACGATCTTCAGGTCAACGAAACGTTACACTTCGTGGAAAAGCCTGTCGAAATCATGGACCGCCAAACCAAGCAGCTCAGGCGCTCTCGCATCCCGATCGTGAAGGTCCGATGGGAAGGCAAACGAGGCGCGGAGTTCACTTGGGAACTCGAAAGCGACATGAAGGCCAAGTACCCGCAGTTGTTTAAATAAATAGATCTGAAGTATCAAATTGGTAAATCACGGCGTTGTGTAGCCTTCGAGCCTAATTTCGGGACGAAATTCCCTAAACAAGCGGAGGCTGTAACACCCCGTGTTTTCGAATGTCAAAGTCAAAGTCAAAGTCCAAGTCAACTTTGACCTTCTTTGACTGTAGATAGTCGATTTTTTGTTTTAGTTGTATTATGTGGAGTAAGTGTTGTAATCAGCAAGAATCGAAATAATCGAACGTGTTTTAACGCGAACCGATCTACGACTGTGAATGATAGGAAGTAACAATGCGATAAAGTTAACTAATCAGTAATCAAACCGATCTAACAATCATCGAACTCGAGACTCGAATTACGCGGATTGTGGTATTATTATACGTGTGTGTGTGCCTTATGTGTTACTTGTGCGTGCCTACTTTATGTTTGGTATGGTATTCAAGCAAATCAATCGAAAATCGAATCGAAACTCGAAAAGCAATCGAACTCAATCGAAACCGACATCGAAACGTGACTTATAGAAGATTGTATGTTAGATATAGTGGTTGGGATTAAAAGTAATTTGACTATAAACTCTATCATATCTGTATCATCGTCCATCAAAATCGAAACGTCGAAAATCGTCGCGAAATACTCGAAGTGCGTGGCGGATCGAACAGGAAGCATCCTGATCGAACAGGCCAGCCGATCGGCTAGCACCTTGCCAGCCGATCGAGCAGCCCACTCGATCCGATCTCCCAGCCGATCAGCTGCCACTTTCCTCTTTTGGAAGCCTATAAATAGAGCTGTCATTGTCATACTTTCCATTTTTGGAAAGCTCTGACCGAACCAGCTATCTTCTTCACCTTTTCTCAGATTTCTCTCAATCCCGGTAAGTTTTCACTCTAATTCTTGTACGTTCTTGATCACTACTTGATTCTACACATTTCTATCTTTCAAAACTTGGATTCTAACCGTGAAATCACCAAGATCTAAGTGTTCTTGGGTGATGTCATCATGGTGTTCTTGAAGAACATCATGTTTTGGCCTCATTCCACTATGATTAGCTTAGATCTAACCGATTTCCACATAAACAAGCTAAGATCCATCATAGATCTAAACATTTTCATGATGTGAAGGATTGAAAGAAGGATTCCCAACTTTCTTTCAACTCTTTTACACTCAATGCTTTCAAACCGATAGAAACGGAGCTTGAACCGGCTAACTAATCATTCAAACGACTAAAAGGTTCAAGATTCGGGATCTATGAACAAGGTACACCGATTTCGGGTTAAACTCTAAAACCAACATTCTGAACCGTTCACCGGCCGGACCTGGGTGATTCCTGTTCGAGCCAAGGAAACAAGTAGGAACGGAGGTTATCATAGTTCAACATGTTGTCAAGTTACCTTGAAAGAATGATAAATAAACAAATAGCCAAGTGGTAGACGAAAGGCCGACCAGGTCAGAAATGCTGGCCGAACGGCTAGGCTATTCGAACAGCCCAGCCGATCAGACATGCCAGCCGATCGACCGGGTCAGCCGATCGGTTAGCACATGGTCCCACACTTCCAAACTTTCGAAGTATAGTATTGACGAAGTAATGTTCAATCGAATGGGTCACTCGATGGGTAAACATTACTGTTCGGATCATGAGATACTATGCTTCAACACTTAATCGTTTTCGCAACTTGTTCGTAGTAGGGAATGCCAGCCGATCGAACAGTCTATTCGATTGAGTGACATTCAGTTGAGGACTAATCCTGAAACTCCTAGCCGATCGAGTGAGCTAGCCGATCGAGCGAACCGCTCGATCGACCGACTTGAAAGGTAGGAGCACTTCAGTGTTCTCAAATACTGCAACAAAAACTTCAAAAGTTCAAATCCTCTAACACAAACACACCAGAGGAAGAAACAATCCACTCGAATGGTCCAGCCGATCGAGCCTACCGGCCGATCGAACGGGACTGTCCAATCGGATATACCAGCCGATCGAACAGGCCGTCCGATCGAACCTGCCGTTCGATCGACCAGCCCATTCGATCTACCCATACTTGTTTACTTTTCCGCGTTACTTATCGTTATGCTATCGAACTATTCAGGCTAATCTTACTCTCAGCGCTCCCTTCAATCCACAATCATTCACTGTGAGTATACTCGATCCCTTTTTGCTTTTAGCACTTTCGGGTGTTACATACGTTACCTATCAAATCACAACCAAACACAAACTATTTGAACGCTGACCATTTGCATGTGCTACTTGACTAAATGAATGCTGTTTATTATGTTTACACGTGGAATGCTATCTACCTGCCTTAGCAACATAGTACTATAGTTTGGACTCAGCACCCGTTCACACGGGGGTTGTTAAGGACAAATACTTGCATGGATTACGGTGGTAATCATGTATTGCGAACCGTCTCGGACGGTCAACCCGCATTCGTTGGTATCGATGGTCCCATGTCGATAATTAACATGCATCGTTTTCCTCTGTGTACGTGCCTGGTTATGCGTAAACTATTCGAACTCTATATGCTATTACTAAACTTGTGTGCTCACCTTTACATTTTATGTATTGACTTTATTTTAACGTATGTGACAGGTGTTTAAGGTGTTAGCTTGCTAGGAAAGCGAGGCAATAATAAAGCTTTAGAGCCCATCTAGCAGTTGTAGGTCGTAGCCTACCTAGGGGTCTCTAGAAGCGAATAAACTCTGGCCATGGAGTCGTTGGAGTTGTTCGATCAAGCATCTATGGCATTAGTTGTCTGTAGATCTTGTCCGGATGAGTCTTAATGACTCTGGGCAGTACTTTAAAACATTTGGTTTGTAATAAATTAAATCTGAGTTGAAGAAACAGTACTGTTTGTTTAGTTGTATTCTATGATAACTTGTTTATTTATTTGGGATACAGTATGGGACGTATCACTTAACTGAATTTGTAAAAATAGTTGTTGTGGAAACTTCTGGACAATCTGTTTCGCTCAGTGCCGTGCCCCGATGATTCCGCCATCGGTTGGGGTGTGACAACAGTAGCGAATATTGATTTATTTCATTTCTTGGTAAATCCACATGTTACACATGCACTGTTTGTTACACATGTGGTTCGTTTGATTTATGAAGACCACTGGATGACTTCATTCCGATTTGTTATTTTATCCAAACTCAAATATCATTCCGCTTTTTGTACTAACTCCTTGATATCGAGTCAATGAATTTCTTGAAAAATTTAATTTTCTTTGACATACATAGTTTCTATTGCGACCATGTCCGAACTTTCTTATTAAAACCTGTTTTGTTTAAATCAAGTTCAAATTATTTGACTTGCTCACATTACATATTCATTTCAAGATTCCATATGATGGATGGAAGCTATCATATTCAAAAATAGTTCCAACAAGCACTTCATTTGTTTTGAACCATAATAGGCTTGTTTAGTCTTTGACTTCATTAAATCATTTCTTTGATCACGATCACCTTGTACTGACGTTTTCACAAAAATTTAAAACTTGCACTAATCTCGTTTATATATATATCATATACGGATTTAATTATTTATATAAGTCATCTTAACACAAATCGTGTGCTAAGATAATGATACCCAAATTTTTGTCATATTTCAGTGTATCTCTTAATGATTCTTACAACATCAATCTAGCCTTTTTAGATAATTATTGCTTTGACATCTTCAATCGAAAAACATTATATAAAATTAATTATATATGGAAACTTACGTAAGTGATTACCTAATTTACAAAATAGTATTACTATATTCTTATTAAACCATTGAGGTAAAGAATTTATATTTTTATATATATGTATAAAAAAATTTATGTTTGAATTATACTCTCATTTAAGTGTATGTTTAGATAATTATTACTAATATCAGTTTTATTATTAGTAATAAAATATTAATAGTAATAGTGTTAGTATTATTTTAAAATACTAGGGTTATTGTCAGGGGCAGGTATTAAATAACCTAGCCTTAGTTAGGCATGGACTGACCACCTATGCTTAAACAAGGCAGCACTAACCAATATCCGCCATGATAATGACTAGTTAATTAAGTCATCATACTTATTTAGTAAATCTTAATTATATATAAAAATATTTTACTTTGTACTGTAAAGAGAAGACATATTTTCATAAAATAATATAAGAATTAGAGGGACAAATAAAACTATATAAATAATAGTCTATCGCATGTTTTGTGGTAACTATGTACAGTAATGCTCTGGCAAGAAAATGACTATATAAGAATAATATGGTAGTCATCAACTACGTTGGGTTAGGGGAACATGGTAATATATAAGAATAGTCCCCGTTTTCACTTATTTACAACATTTGCAAATACATTCACAACGTTATATGATTTCAAAATGAAAATAAGTAATCACATTGAATCGACCCATTAAGTATTATATATATTTACAAAATATTTCACAAATACTTTTGTACAATAAATATTTTTACACCTTTATTTACCACTTTCATTTAATGTTATAAATAAAAGTGAATTCTTTTACAAAATAATAATACTAAAATATTTTGTAATGTAATAACTTCATTGCGGTGTTTTGTAATGTATATTACATAATAAATATAAGGTATTTTATATAGTATAGTAAAATACTATAATATTTATTTAAAAGTAGTGACCATTTACATATAGTAAAAATGTGTAATAAATAATATATATTACATTTGCTTTACAAATATAATATAAATTGGTCATGCCAAAACAACTTGTTCTTATTATATTTCGATCTATAGGACATAGTATGAAAAAATATGGTCACTAATAGTGTACTATCACATTGTTTCATAATTAAAACAACTTGGAACTTTAAACAATGTACACTAACTCTATTTTCTTTCCGTATATCCTTACAATTCACTCATGTCAGCACATTGATTTTCTCATATCATAATTTAATATTTGACAAATCATTTTTCATGCCTTTATTTCAAAGTGGAATCTGTCAATTCTAATGTCTTACTCAGTTGTCAATCAAAGTAAGCTTTCTTTTGACAAAGAATTTTTATTGATTCTAAAAGTCCTTCACATTCATTCTAAATATCTATTAATCATATATCTTTTGGATTGAACCTAATCACCTTAGAAATTATATCATTTCATCTCATTCGTTTGTCATCAATTTCTTGAACTAATTCAGTTGAATCTTTGAATCCTACTTATGGTACAACTCGTATTCACAAAATTAGATATTTTGATTCTGTGACATCTATCTTAATATTGTTTTATTGACTAAAATATAACATAAGTCTAAAAGAAATATCATAAACCAAATCTCGGGGACGAGATTTTTATTAAGGTGGGGAGAATGTAACAACCGTCATCAAAACTATTATTTATTGTATTATTTCATCCAATAGGAAACCCTAATTGAGACACCCAAGTGATTCTGCACAAACCCTAAAAATTTCAGAACAATCAGAATCAGGATCAGGGCCCCTAAAACTCAGGGGGGTATTCCCTACTTAACGATTATCCTTATAAAACGTTGTCAAAATTGAAATTTACGAAAATGTCGACTCAGCAAGCCTACACCCACACGTGGCCACCCTATAGTGAAAATGCAACCCTTACGGACCGTAAGGGAGGAGTCTTACGGTCCGTAAGCATGTCAAAATTCGTATATAAATAGCAGACTTTGGGACTGGAATTTGGGCGATTGAACGACGTAAAAACTCATAATACACACTTAGTTACGTTCTGTTTACTATCAAAATCACTAATTAGTATAGCGGGGTGCTGCTACGATACAGGGTATTAACTCGATCGCTGCTACGATTCAATGTCCGATCGATGGAAACTATCCGATGGATGTTTTAGTTCTATCCTTTGTCATTCGTCGTGATTCCGACAGGATGTTTGAGTATCACCCGAACTCGGTGAATACTCTGTCATTCGTTGTGAATCCGATGGATGTTTAAGTGATTGCACTTTGTCATTCGTTGTGAGGGTTTTAATCTCGTGAGTTATCGTAATTGCTGTATTAAGTTACCTACCTAGTTCGTATGCACTAGGTTACAAGGTTAAATCAATAGGCTAAGCTCTGCCTGTATAAATCTACAATATATCAAGGATTATCTATAGACTAAACTTTGGCCATATGAATCTACATGCTTATAATGTGAGTCATTCTCTTTTTATCAAATTTATTTACAAAAGCTTGTTTATTTTCAAGGTTATAATTACAGGGATTAAGTCTTTGTAATCACCAAGTTACAGCCGGTATGTGGGGTATTGTGCACAATATTAATTTCTCACGGGGTTAGGCTAATAAGCCCTAACATAGGTTAGGCAAATAAGCCCTAACAGTGAAGTATCACAGGGTTAGGCTAATAAGCCCTAACACAGGTTAGGCCAATAAGCCCTAACAGTGATATACGTCATCATTGGGGCAGCCAATGGTGATATGACCACAGTCACAGAAACGAGTCGAGTGACAAATACTGTGGGTAGTTGGTTGATATAGAAACAATGTAATCACCCTTAATACTGTAAATTATAACAAACATGTCGTTTTATTAAATAGAATGATTCACTCAGTATTTTCCGCTGACAAAACCTTTTTAAAACGCGTTTCAGGTAATTACAGTAGATTGGAGTAAAAGATGGATACGGCACTGAAAGGCATCAAGAAGTGGCTTATTTTATTAATTAAAATCAAATTAAGAAATATTGTTTTATGTAATAAAATTTATCTTTATTAAAGCTACCTTTGTAAAACATGGATTTATTCCATCTATTTAATAAATAAAAATCCGGTGTTTCTAAACTCTGATATTTTTCCTAACTCACGGTCCTGATTAAATTTCCGCTGCAATATTTTTCAAAATAATCACCGGTACCACTGGGCTGTTCGCGACTCCCGATTCTGTCCAGGGTGGGTCGGGGGTCGTGACAGCAAGATACCAAGGTCGTCCAATGACACAAGAGCTTCTAGTGCCGACTTATCGTCAACGTCTAATCGAACCGATTTTTTAGAAAAGATTTTTTAACTAATAAAAAGATAAAAACAGAAAATAAAAATAAAATAAAAATGATAGACAAGAAAGAATCACTTGGATCCAACTTATCTTTCATATACCCTTTTGATGATTTTCGCACTTTGGGCATTTTAAGAGATTATCTTAGTTATAGTAGTAGGCCCCTCTTTTGGAGGCGACGTTACCCTCAACCTGGTGGTTTGAGTCAGCAAGGATACAATCCCACTAGGTCGGAATATTGAAAGATAATTAAGTAAGTTATTAATGCAAAATGTGGTGGACCCCCCTTACGAGGCGGCGATCACCCTCAACCCGTTGGTCCGAGTCAGCAGGGATACAGTCCTCGCAGGATTGGTTTAAAGTTTTAATAGTAGTTTATGAATAAGGGGTGCAAGCGTTTTCTTACTCTCAGTCGGGCCAGTCATTCCCGGCCAATACATGGAGTAGTACTAAACTTGCACCAGGTTCTCGCAGGATCTACACACTGAACGAGACATAGAATTACCCAGTCCACCCTTCTAACCCCCTTATAGGCAATTAACATGCTTTATATAGACCATAAAGACATGAATATGTTGAGTAAACGAAGATATGAAGAATGGGTAAATAAATTCGTCTTCAATATAAAAAAACTAATTATTAAAGTCGTTAATACATACCCAATTAAAAACTAGCCAAAGATTGGAAATCATAAAAGATAAGTCTTCACCAAGTGATGTAAGAATTTAGCCAAGCATGGCCTTTGTTTGACAAAGATTCTTACGATCAATCTTGGATCCCAAGACTACACACACACTCTAAAAATGGAAAAAATGGATGATGGTGGTGGATGATGTTGTTGTAGTGGTGGTGGAGTGGTGGCAAGTGAGAGAGAAGTGGTTTGCCAAGGGATGAGTTGAAGTGGAACCAAGCACTTCTATTTATAGTTGTCTTCGGAAGCTTCAGCACGGCCCGTGCCTGGATGGCACGGCCCCGTGCCCATCTATCTCTCTTCCTCATTAACTGCTTGTCAGATGTTGTACTAACATGGCCCCGTGTGTCAATGGCACGACCCGTGGCCAAAGTACTTGCTGTACTATCGTAGATTCTGAAAATCTTTGAGTTGACCACGCCCCGTGTTAGCTTAACATGGCACCGTGTTAACTACCATTTTTGTCTTTTGCAGTTGTCTTTTCTTCTGCCCAGCATCCATCTTCAGACACGGCCCCGTATCAGTCTTCTGTTCTTGTTATTTTGTGGTTTGGATGTGAATCGGGGCTTGGCTAGTTGCGGCAATTCCTTCTTCTTTACATTTATGTTGGATTTTGCTGTCTTTTTGCTCCTTTTGCAAATTTAAGCTCTTTTATCCCTGAAATCTAAAAGGAACGAAAACACAAGCTTTTTCCAACATTTGTACTAAAAAAGGGTTGCTTTTATGCCGTATTTGACATAATTTATATGTTGTATTTTAATCACATCATCGATCATTGGTATATTGTTAAACAACTAGTGTGATATGATAATAAGGGTTTGTGATGAATCGGCTATGATGATAACGGTTACCACGAATTCAGGAATTGTTTATGATGTTTAATCAATGACTTAGGGTTCATGCATATGTTAAAGTTAATGAGTATGATGAAACGATAAATTGGTGGATCTAATTTTGTGGGTTGATCTTAATATTGATGAACTAGGGTTGCATAATTGGTAGATGATTGTGCTATTTGATTCGATTGAATGATTGATTATAATGTTAAATTTTGCTAATGATTAAATGCGAATCATGGAACATGTTGTTAGCGGTGTTGTTAGGGTGGTAACAGCTGCAAAGTAGGGTTAGTATGGAATTATGGAAAGCTGTTTTGATTGTGGGAGACATGATTGGGTGACGGGTGGTCCGTAGGACAACCCTTAAGTGTCTTAAAAATATTAAAATCCCATGCTTTACACGTTTAATTGTTTGAACTTAGTAACTACTAGTTGTTTGGACGTGCAGGTGCAAATGGAACTTAAAACGGAAGGAACACGGAGAATAAATTAAAAAATCAATTTTTGGAATTGAAGAATTAAGAGGATAGCATGATAGAGGACGAAATTACGAGAACGTAGGCGAAAACGGTGAAGAAAACGGAGTTGAAACGAAAAAGTTATGCTGAAAACAAGTTTTCAGGCTGAAGCCTGCCGTAAGCTACGGCCATTGGCGTAGCTTACGGCGCTCACTGGCACTTTTTGTCACCGTATGACAGTTTAAAGCCACCGTAAGCCATTCCAAGCCACCGTAAGCTACGGTGGTCACCGTAGCTTACGGCGCTGACCTACGTAAATGTGTAACTTCCACCTTTTAATGCGGATTTATGATGCCCTTTCAAGTCCAATCATTCCCATTCGGTTACATACACTTTGGAGACGAATTTTGGGTGTTCTTGAGAGCTTGAAACAATTTCTAAACATCTTGTTAGTGTTTTTAAGTCCTATGAACATTGATATGTATGTGATGATGATTGTCCAAGTCATGAGTGTCTAAACTTATGGTGATCATCTTTGGTTGAAGGTTATGTAAGACTTTGTGCTTGAATTCCTTATTTCTAGAATAACAAACTTTGTCTTTATGATTTATTTGTTATGGTGTGTGCTTGATTGTTTGTAAATTGTTGATTCTTATGTTAATCTAGTTTGAAACCATACGTTCTTGGTGCCGTTGGCAATCGAGATATCATGGGTAGAATTAGGATTGGGTAAGGGTTAATTGGTCATCGGGTAACAACCTCACGTTCTAGGAATCTGAGTACTTAGTTCCCTTTCATCACTGCAATTAAACACACATGAACTATGTCTATGTAGTTCTTTCTAGTGGAATGATAGCATAAATGTCGAAGCAAACCGGAAACTAAAGATGGTCATTTGTCTCTAATTTGTTTACAAGCAACACTTTCATTTTGCAATTAGAATAGTAATCTTAGTTTTAAAACTCAAATCAATCAAACCAACTCTTGAACTTTATTTTCATTACAATTAGTGTAATTTTAGTTAACTTAGATAAACCTTCAAATAACACATATTCCACAAACTCCCTGTGTTCGATACCCACTTGCCACTATCTATTTAGTAGTAATTGGATTAAATTTGCGTGTATCTACGACTGCACGTCAAATTTTGGCGCCGTTGCCGGGGAGTAGTGCGCAACGTGTGTTATCTTGTGTATTAGTTTGAAAAAAAAATTAAAAAAAAATCCCAAAAAGATTTCTTTTATGTTCATGATTTACACTTGGTAGTTGAGTTGTGTTATGCAGGATGACAGGGCATTACACAAATTTCAGCTTATTTACATGTAGGTTGTGCGGGGGTCCACGACATCCGTGTATTGGTTGCCACGAGGCTCACTACAGAAGGGCACATGGAAAACCGGTGTCTTATGTTTCACAGCTTCCACCTCCATCATACGTTGACGATTATGAATCAAAAATGGAGGATGACTATTATTCATATGGATACGATCGGGACGAGGAAGTTTATTATGAGGCAAGGATGGATAGTCTATGTTTTTGTTGCGGTCGCGATCACACTTATGATTATGATGTGTGCACGGTGTATTCAGAAAACCCAAAGTATTGGAATAAAAAGATGATGGAAGCGCGCATCTATAGACCGTATCAGGGATATCGACAATATCATCCCGAAGAATATTCTGAGCCCGAGGGTGTTTATGTTTATGAGACCGAGGAGGAAAAAGTGCTTGCTGCATTGGAAGTAACTTTGTCCAAACTCGAGCAATATTTAGAAACACCCAACCTGTCCGATGAAGACCGAATCAGCTTCTTAGTTTCTAAGTGTCATACTTTAAAATTGAAGATAGAGATAGAAGAACGCCTCTCACCATTACCTGACGATATTAGAGATTATTCTCACATGAAGGAGGAGGTTGTGGAGGATAATACCACACCAATGAGTCCTTTATCTGATGAAGAGTCACTTATAGATCAGATGATGTGTGCAGATTATGAGGTAGAGCAGGCTGATGGGATGGATATGTGTACTGAACCTCTTCCCATATCAATGATTCAAATTAACAAGTGTGGGGAAGAGGGTTCGAGGAATAAGATGAGAAGGGTGAAACTACCAGACATTAAGGTATATGTCATGAAGTGGACTAGCAAAGCCCGTAGGAGCAGCTTTAACATGCCAAATATACTGACAAATCTATGGAGATGGCATCTAAATTTCCGGGCATTCGTTGGAAATGTTTTGGGTAAGTGTGCATTGAGACCATCATAACGCATATCAGGTATGGTCTGGCTGAAGACCTTTAAACTTAGCGCTCTCGGGAGGCAGCCCGAGGATGTAGAGTATTGTATTCGTGTTTTGTGTTTTGTGTTTTGTGTTTATGTTTTGTGTTTTGTTTTGTTTTGTTTTGTTTTGTTTTGTTTTGTTTTGTTTTGTTTTGTTTTGTTTTGTTTTGTTTTGTTTTGTTTTGTTTTGTTTTGTTTTGTTTTGTTTTGTTTTGTTTTGTTTTGTTTTGTTTTGTTTTGTTTTGTTTTGTTTTGTTTTGTTTTGTTTTGTTTTGTTTTGTTTTGTTTTGTTTTGTTTTGTTTTGTTTTGTTTTGTTTTGTTTTGTTTTGGTGTTATGTTTGTGTTTTGGCAGGTTACTACGTTTCAATCCTTGCGGATGCAACGATTCAAGTGCGGGGATGTTTGGCAACATCCCCGTTGAGATATCAGCGAATCCAAGAGATGTTTATGTTCCTGTCCGATTACTGCAGCTGCATCACTACCAACACTGCTGATTTACTGATCAGGTCGTGTCTTGTTCTCATTTTGTGCACCTTTGTATATATTCATGTTTAAGTTTATGGTTGGGCGGTTGGGTGGTGTTTTGATGTGTTTGTTTGATGGGTTGTGAAAGTTGGTGGTGTTTTAGTAAGCAAAATATTTATATATATAGAATAAAAAAACAAAAAAAAAATTGGGGTTTGAGAGTATTAGCGAAAGCTAATGTTTTTGGGTAAAAGTGATCTTCCCCTCAAAATCATACATTGGGACAATGTATCCTAAGTGTGGGGATGGGGGGAAATTTTTGAGAATTTTAAAAAATTATGAAATCAAGCGAAAAATTGTCGAAATTTGAAAACTTGATATTGTTCCACTTGACATACCGACACCCATTTCTAGTCCTTTCTTGGTGAGAGTTTGAGCCACATATGATTATTAAAGATGTTTTCTTTGTTTTGAGTGGCGGTGTGTGGCTTGTGTTAATAGAACTTGTGTACGAATTTTTGCCAAATCCTAGAGTTAGCATGCTTGTGAAAATGATTGGGGACTTTTAAGTAGCCTCGTCTAGATGTGTGAGAGTGTGGGATTGGTGGGTTGGACCTCATACGTTACATATATGAGCTTGGATTGTGAGGGGTGGGGGTTTGGTCTTTAGAAAGCCATGTTTGAGCCTTATACTATTCGGTTGTGACCCAAACCTACTTCTTACAAAAAAAAAAACACTTTACCTATTGAGACGACCTGGTTTAGGAATTTAGTTTGTGATTGTTGATGTTCTTGTATATATTGTTGAGTTTTATGTGTTACGAAAAAAATGAAAAAAAAAGAAAGAAAAAAAAAGAAAGAGAAAAATATGAGAAAAATACAAAAAAATGAAGTATTTAGTTGCAATAGTAGTTGAGAATGTTGAGAAGTTGTGTATGTAGTTGATGTTTGCTCTGTTTAGTAGTAGAAATAAAAACCGGGTCAAATCAATTAGCTCTTGCATATATATCCCACCATTTTCCTACCTTTACACATAGCCCCGTTATAACCCGTAAGTCCTTTTGATTCATAAGCATGCTAGGTATTTGATAGGAGGAAACTTGATTTGTATACAAGCTTATTGTCGCACAATCACACACTTGCATTGAGCGTGTTAGCATAATGTTGCTAATATTACTTGTCACCGAGAGTTGTTGTGAGGGGTGTGTCTTGTGGTATGATAAAAAGTTAGTAAAAGGACGGTACATTTTAGCTTGGTTGGCATGTTGATCGCTTGTGGTTTTGAAATGGTTAGTGAATGAGTTGCTTGGGACAAGCAACGGGTAAGTGTGGGGATGTGACGGGTGGTCCGTAGGACAACCCTTAAGTGTCTTAAAAATATTAAAATCCCATGCTTTACACGTTTAATTGTTTGAACTTGGTAACTACTAGTTGTTTGGACGTGCAGGTGCAAATGGAACTTAAAACGGAAGGAACACGGAGAATAAATTAAAAAATCAATTTTTGGAATTGAAGAATTAAGAGGATAGCATGATAGAGGACGAAATTACGAGAACGTAGGCGAAAACGGTGAAGAAAACGGAGTTGAAACGAAAAAGTTATGCTGAAAACAAGTTTTCAGGCTGAAGCCTGCCGTAAGCTACGGCCATTGGCGTAGCTTACGGCGCTCACTGGCACTTTTTGTCACCGTATGACAGTTTAAAGCCACCGTAAGCCATTCCAAGCCACCGTAAGCTACGGTGGTCACCGTAGCTTACGGCGCTGACCTACGTAAATGTGTAACTTCCACCTTTTAATGCGGATTTATGATGCCCTTTCAAGTCCAATCATTCCCATTCGGTTACATACACTTTGGAGACGAATTTTGGGTGTTCTTGAGAGCTTGAAACAATTTCTAAACATCTTGTTAGTGTTTTTAAGTCCTATGAACATTGATATGTATGTGATGATGATTGTCCAAGTCATGAGTGTCTAAACTTATGGTGATCATCTTTGGTTGAAGGTTATGTAAGACTTTGTGCTTGAATTCCTTATTTCTAGAATAAGAAACTTTGTCTTTATGATTTATTTGTTATGGTGTGTGCTTGATTGTTTGTAAATTGTTGATTCTTATGTTAATCTAGTTTGAAACCATACGTTCTTGGTGCCGTTGGCAATCGAGATATCATGGGTAGAATTAGGATTGGGTAAGGGTTAATTGGTCATCGGGTAACAACCTCACGTTCTAGGAATCTGAGTACTTAGTTCCCTTTCATCACTGCAATTAAACACACATGAACTATGTCTATGTAGTTCTTTCTAGTGGAATGATAACATAAATGTCGAAGCAAACCGGAAACTAAAGATGGTCATTTGTCTCTAATTTGTTTACAAGCAACACTTTCATTTTGCAATTAGAATAGTAATCTTAGTTTTAAAACTCAAATCAATCAAACCAACTCTTGAACTTTATTTTCATTACAATTAGTGTAATTTTAGTTAACTTAGATAAACCTTCAAATAACACATATTCCACAAACTCCCTGTGTTCGATACCCACTTGCCACTATCTATTTAGTAGTAATTGGATTAAATTTGCGTGTATCTACGACTGCACGTCATTGGGTAACTGTTTAATCGTGATTTAAGGCAAGATATAACTGAAAATGGAAGCCGCACGCTTATAATGCATGTCGAACAACCTAATGATGCACATCGGCCGCACAGTTGCAGCCCGCACACCCTTAGCCGTACACTCTCGTTATGTACATTCATTTAATGCATGTGGTACATCTACGTAATGCATGACGTACACTCGTAGTGTGGCCGCACACCTTTATTATATCGCACACTGCTTTGGGCCGTACAAGGGTGTTGGGCCGCACATTATTGGGGTCGCACACTTGGGAAATGCCGCACACTTTGTGTGGGCTATCCCCTAGTGGGCCTCACACTACACTAATGGGCTTACATGCCCTTATACTTAATACCTGAACCGTACACCGAAACTCTGGGTCGCACACTCTTAAGTGGCCCGTTAACTTGTTGGGCCGCACACTTTTATAATGAACGAAGTGGACTGTTAAATTGTTACTTGAATCATGGACTTGTGATATGAATTCTTATGTGGCCCAAATGTCTATTATGTGTTACGTGATGATTCTTATGGCATGTAATTTGCTAAACATGTGAAATACTTGGATAAAACCCTAACTGCTATTGGTAACCCTAATAGGATTTGGTTGACCAACTTTGAACGAAGTAACATAACTTACCGAGCAAATCTAAGGTGAGTTCACTGCTCTTTCACAAGCATGCGTCCCGCTGGGACAAACAAACAAACTTATATCCCTGGAGGGGATACTTTACACACTTATATCCCTGGAGGGGATACTTTATGAATATATATATATATATCCCTGTAGGGGATACGTTACAAACTATAGTTTAATTTCGATGTTGGATAATCAATTCAACTCTATCACTCAAAGTCCCTACTTATTACCGAACTAGTTGCTTGGAGGGCAACGGGGTATTAGTTGATAGCGCTATTAGGCTTGACAACCTCACACCGTACCTGGGGAGGACGGGCGTGAACTAATGACCTTAACCACATGGCCAGTGTTGATACGCAGTGATGAGGGCAAACAAACATACGTCACTGCGGTATCGAGTTATTATCAACATGTCTTAAATTAAACATTGACCAACTATACAATTAAACAAAACTGTGAACTCGCCAGCGTTATGCTGATACACTTTTTCTGCATGCTTGTAGGTCGGTAGGTACGTGATATGGGACTTGTAGTCTGGGATGCTGGTGTGGTCATGGGTCGTGACACTTGGAAAGACGTTGAATGATGATTTGTTTTCAAACGTTATGGTGTTGAATTGCTTGAACAATAATTTATGCTTCCGCTGAACGTAAACTTGTTTTAAACGAATGTTGTGAAATACACTATTTACATTGAATGGGAATTTCTATTTATTATATTACTGTTAGTTCAATATGATTAGTGGCTAGATCCTGGTACGTCACATGCCTCACGGGGTTTCCGCATGTGGTATTTTGGGGGTGTGACAGTTTGGTATCAGAGCCACTGGTTATAGTGAACTAGGTTTTAAAAAGTTTTTATAAAACCAGACTATAACCGAAACAGTTCCGAAATCGACCATGACACTCCGCTCAGATTGTAAGGTTCGTCTTTTAATTACTGTATACATTACATTTCTAGCATTCGCTTACGTATAACATTGCATATAGGTGCATACTCAACACTACAATACGAATACATGAATTACTTGTCTACATTACGATGCATCGTTAGTATGATGTGGTCTTTTAGACTTTTGTGATCTTTACTGTTTCGACAACATTCATTTGACACTCGAATCTGAGGAACCTTTTGACACGAGTTAAGAAGAATTGAGATGAACATGCAAATCACATTATCATTACGGGTGCACACGTAATAATAACGTGGGGTGCATGTGAGTCCCAATGAGGCTTAGCAAGTGTGAAAAAGGATTCTGACCCATTATCCGACATAAGTGTGAAAAGGCTTAGCAAGTGTGAAAAGGGATGCCTTAACCTAGTGGAATGCCCAAGTACAGATGTTGGGGATATAAATGGCAAATGCTACTACTTGGGATGATTTCAAGGAATTGATGTGGGAGGAGTATTGTCCTTGTGACCAAGTTCCGAAGCCGGAGAACGAGTATTATGACCTAAAAATGGTGGGGTCACAGATCGAGGCTTATACGAAACGATCTCATGAACTTGTGAACATTTGCCCAAACTTATCGAACCCACCACAGAGAAGGATAAAGTTGTACATCAAAGGATTAGCGCCGCAAATCAAGGGTATGGTTACTGCGGCAAATCTTGATAACTTACCAAGGATCATCTGACTAGCTCACAAGATCACTGATCAGGAAGTCGAACATGGTTCATTACCAGCACGCAGTACTGCTACTACCCTTGCCACTGATAATAAACGCAAGTGGAACGATTCGGACAAGGCGTCCAACTCGAATCAACAACAGAAGAGAGCCGATAACAACAATCGCAATTTCAACCAGTCTTCCTCTGCCAATCAAAACCAGAACAACAACCAGAACTAGGGCTCTTACGCGGGTAAGCAACCGAAGTGCAGCAAGTGCAACTACCACCCCTACAGCCAGTGCACTCGAACTTGTCAAAGGTGTGACAAAGTGGGTCACATAGCAAAAGACTACAGAGCTCCGTACCCAAAACAACAATAGTAGCAACAACAACAGCCACAGTAGCAGCAGAGACAACAACCACAGCAGAACCAGGTTAATCGAAAAGGATGTTACCAGTGTGGAAACGAGGGCCATTTCAAGCAGGATTGCCCACAATTGAATCAGAACGCCACCAACAACAATGGGAAAAACAACAACCAGAACAATAATAACGCTGGGAACAATAACAACAATGGAAATAATGGTGGATACGGTGCTCGTGGGAGGGCATTTACCATTGGCGCCGGTGATGCCAGGGACGATAGCAACGCCGTGACCGGTACGTTTTCTGTGAACAATATTTTCGCCTCTGTATTATTCGGATCTAGCGCCGATTGGAGTTACATGTCTTTGAAATTCAGTAGACTGTTAGGATCAACTCCGACACCTCTCGAAACCAACCATGTTGTAGAATTGGCTGATGGTAAGTCAATCGAAGCGTCTCATGTTCATGTAGGGTGCAAACTCAATCTTTTAGGTCAAGTATTCGATGTTAACCTTCTTCCCGTCACTCTTGGTAGCTTCGACGTAGTCGTCGGTATGGACTGGTTGCCCAAACACCGAGCAGAAATTCTCTACAAAGAGAAAATCGTTCGTATCCCTCTTTCTAGTGGGGATTCACTGTCTATTCAGGTCATCGAAGTGGTGCTACAATTGGCATCATTTCCATCATGAAAGCCCAGAAGTGCTTATGGAAGGGTTATCCTGCTATTCTAGCCCTCGTTACCGATATTTAGGCTGAGGAAAAGAAGATCGAAGACATTCTGGTCGTTCGTGACTTTTCTGACGTGTTCCTCGAAGAACTTCCAGGATTACCTCCACATCGTCAGGTGGAATTCCAGATTGAGCTCACGCTAGGAGCAGCTCCGATTGCTCGCGCTCCATATCGTCTTGCGCCGGGAGAATTGCAAGAGTTGTCGAATCAACTCCAAGAACTATTGGATAGAGGCTTTATCCGACCTAGTTCTTCGCCATGGGGAGCCCCAGTCTTATTTGTCAAGAAGAAAGATGGGTCTTTCCGCATGTGTATCGACTATCGCGAACTCAACAAGGTGACGATCAAGAACCGTTATCCTCTACCTCGCATTGATGATCTGTTTGACGAGCTGCAAGGGTCAAGCTTTTACTCAAAAATTGATCTAAGATCGGGCTATCATCAGATCAGAGTCCGAGAGGTAGATGTTCCCAAAACAACTTTATGAACGCAGTACGACCATTACGAGTTTTTGGTCATACCATTTGGGTTGACCAACGCACCAGCAGTATTCATGGATCTCATGAACCGTGTGTGCAAACCGTATCTTGACGACTTTGTCATTATGTTTATCGATGACATTCTGATCTATTCTAAGAACAAGGAGGACCACGAGCGGCACTTGCGACTTATCTTGGAACTCCTGAGGAAGGGGCAACTTTACGCAAAATTCTCCAAGTGTGATTTCTGGTTTCGAGAAGTACACTTTCTTGGTCATGTAGTCAACGAATTGGGAATACACGTAGGTCCATCTAAGATCGATTCCATCAAGAATTGGATGACACCGAAGACTCCTACGGAGGTGCGATAATTTCTTGGTCTCGCGGGGTACTATCACAGATTCATTGAGGGATTCTCGAAAATCGCTCAACCTCTCACCGCTTTAAATCAGAAAGGTGTCACGTATTCGTGGGGATCGAAACAGGATAGCACCTTTCAACTTTTAAAACAGAAACTCTGCAGTGCACCGATATTGTCCTTACCCGATGGTACAGATGATTTCGTGGTTTACTGCGATGTTTCTATTCAGGGTCTCGGTTGTGTGTTGATGCAACGCAAGAAAGTGATAGCCTATGCTTCTCGGCAGTTGAAGATTCACGAGAAAAACTACACGACACACGACTTGGAGATGGGAGCCGTGGTCTTTGCGCTTAAAATCTGGAGGCATTACTTGTACGGTACTAAATGCACTATTTATAAATAAATGACCTGGGATAATAATAATTATCTTGTATACAGTTTTACATGCCTGTCAATACATATGGGGTCTGGTATTGAAACCGATAAACATGATTAACCGACACGTCACTTTAACCCACAAAGGGGTATCCCCAATATGGGTAGAAAAATATTTAATATTAGCATTAGCATCTGTCGGGTGTATGCCTACACCCGTACTTAAGTCGTAGCCATTTGCAATTAAATGAGCCAATGATATCCAGGACACGGTCACATTAACCCCCAATGTTTAAGTTATCGGACAAAATAGATTAAAACGAGTTATGCGGATTTTCTAGTCACAATCCGACATATGATCCCATACCCGACCAAGCAGTAATAATTTACTGTATCCCAAGCCCGTATATGGAAAATAGATTAAGAGTATTTACCTGGCTTAAACAAGTCTTACAAATGCAAGACTATAATAAGCACAACTGTTAACAATTAACTAAGCTTGGTTGCAATCTACTGGAATGCCTTAGTCTGGAATGAATGGTATTATAACCAATTATAATGTTAACGGGTCCTATCCAAGTCATAGACTTGGACCGGTTAACTTAAAATAATGAAAACGGTACGATACGCTTGATTAAGCGATGATCGGATAGAATGTAGTTTAATCCCTACAAGTACTAAGACTTGTATAATATGGGAAAACAATATACATTCTGGAATTTGAAATTAAAATGATAAGAATTAACCCGTTTCGGTAAACTTACGTAAACTAGTTACATAAACTTAACCGTATGCACATAGGCGTTATCGGGTGACCGGATGAGTCATAAACAAGTTCCATATGCCAAAATATTTTATTTAAATTGTAACATCAGTAGATTATCAACTTATATAACCATTATGGTTTTAAAACCAAAATATGCACCATAAGGGCATTTTAGTCATTATGTGACATATTTTAAGAACTTGCATAAAAACTTATGTCATGAACAAGTTCATTCTGCCAAAATACTTTAATTGTGTTATAATATCAGTAGCTTATAAATTTTGTATGATAATTATGGATTAAAACCAAACTATGCACCATAAGGGTATTTTGGAACCAAACCAAACTATGCACCATAGTGTCAAAACGAGTACTTAGACAAGATATATTTCGATGAATACATACTTTTTGTACTTAAATTCCAATCCGAATCCTTCGTCAAAATCCGAATACTCACACACCTTCGTTTCCCCATTGTAGGGTAACTTCGGTGTTGCACCCTCTCATTCGTTAACTCGCGGATTAAAAAGGAAAGCTTTGCAAAACCGTGAGTGTACAAGACCTTTTTATTTTAACACTTTTGGGTGCAATACATATACATTATCAAACTCACACAATCACATACTTTATGCTTAAAAGACAAACAAACAATCCAATATACATGCTTAATACGTTATGCTTGAATTCGTATATGCTAGACTATTCTTATGCTTTATACTTGTCATTAACTTCGTACAAGCCTCCCTTAACATGTATAATAGGAGTAACGTGCCACCCATATTCTTGAGGTCATGTTAAGTAAACAAAATGGTCTATTCATTGCTATGATTAGATTACGCTAGCAGGAATCTTTGTTTGACTTGTATAGTTGCATGCTAGTATATTATCTAGTTTAAGTTAACGAATTTGCCATGTGGATTGTTTCAAACTATTATACTTATGCTAGTAGTTAAACTTGTAAAGTACGCCAATACTTTTTGTATTGAACTATACTTTGAAACGTGTTGCAGGAAATTGATGACGATGATGATGAAATCTAGTAGGATGGACTAGAAATTCATTTTATAAATCTAGTTTTGTTGTTGTATTGTTTCTTGTATTTTGTTGTAATGTTTCATGAATCTTGTTGTACTTTGTTTCAATGTTGTACTTGAATATTTTGAAATGAAATGAAATTCGAGTTTATTAAATATTGTCGCAAAAAATAGTGTTATGAAGTCTCTTACAACCTCGTTTTCGTCTCACTCCTATGTTTCCGCCATCGGTTGGGGTGTGACACCCTGGTCACCTAATCCGTTGCAGATCGAGGTGTGACACTTAGAGCCAAAAGGCGTAAGAACTAAGTGAGAGAGAGTGCACCTGGTAAGGGGGAACACCTTTGTACCTTGTGATTGTTTTACATCTGAATTGAATTCAATATGAAATCATTTTGCAATCATTCCTAAATCTAATTGTGTTAGATTGATGTGTTTATTATAACTGTTTGATTGAATTTTTAAATTTGTTCAACTGTTCTATCAAAAACACACTACACACGCTCTTAGATCCAACAGATACTGATTGTTATCTGATATTTCTGCTCTTGGGGAATCATGGATTCTTGCATATTACAGGATGGTGTTTTTATTTGGTTTCATGTGTACGACCTCGAGGTCCAAGAGCAAAAACCATTTCTTTGGTCAAGTATGTAATTCAAAGTCTAATAGTGGAATTGATGACTCATTATGAAACAACAATTGAAGCACAACTTAATACCCATCGGAAAAATGATCATGACACGCGTTATACACATCTCTAATTCGAAAGCAATTATCAAGTTTTAGGGTAGTAAGTTGCAGAGATATATACGAAAAATATTTTTTCCTGATGTACATGTTGAGCTTATTGGGATTAGGGATTGTATAAATTTACGTTATGAAGAACAATCTGTTGGTTTTGTTAGGTTTTTACGTAAATGATTTTCAGCAACCATGTTCGTCGTTTTCAAGGTAATGTATGATATTGTTTTGTGTTCTCTATTTGTATGTTATGTTTGAATTTTTTTTTGTTTTTATTGGCATGTTTGTTGATGGTTATATACTATCGGTTGGTTTTATCGGGATTTTCATTGTTTGCGGCATAGTGGGCCCTAGTGGAGGGCTCACGCGACGGGCTGTTAGCTCAGTGGTAGAGCGTGCCGCTGATAATTGCGTCATTATGCCTAGGCTGTGAGGGCTCTCGGCCACATGGAAAGTTCAATGTGCTCATCGGCGCGTGACCCTGAGATGTGGATCATCCAAGGCACATTAACATGGCGTACTCCTCCTGTTCGAACAGGGGTTTGAAACCAAACTTCTCCTCAGGAGGTTAGATGGGGCGATTCAGGTATGATCTAATGTAAAAGGGACATATTTGTTGAGATAACTAGGTGTTCCTATTGGATATAAGTCTAAAGGTTTTGGATCTCACAAGCGTATCAAATCCAAACAGGAGGAGGCCGCTGAAAAATCAAAATAGAAAGCGGGGGGCGAGAGAAAGGCAGTGTCAAAATTTCAATACGGTTTTCGAGAGCAGATAAGAGATAATCTTAAAATTAAACTTAACACTTATCAGAATATGGTGTTTACCATTTTTTGGTATCTTCAAATTTGGCTTATTGACATTGCGTTTTATTTTATTTTATTTTATTTTTCATTACAACCAGATGTATTTTATTTGCATGATGGTATACTTACAACACAAACATTGGCATTTATTCTTTTCATTTTACAACCGGTGGTGTTTTTCAACCATTTAACACAGTTTGGCGTTTTATCATTATCATTATATCAGTGGTGTTTCAACATTATCTCTAATATAACCAGTGGTGTTTTTACATGTCATTGCTTTAACGTAGCATGGTGTTTTATAACAATGAAAACCCACTAAAACATCATAAACGAGAAAAAAAAACATGCGAAACATTTATTAAGCATAAAACATAATTGAAAAAAAAATCAAAATCCATTATCTGATGTGATTACATCAAAGATATACCCATCACTTCCTTATTATTGTTCAGACGCTTCATCTTCATCAATATATAAATCAACCTCATTGGTGTTTAAGTCCAATAGTGTTTGAAGCCTCCATAACATCATTTTTTTCAGGTGAAACCGCTGCCAAAGCTGACAATGTTTGAAGCACTAAGACTACATATTTGTTGAAGAAAGTCAAGACCCTCTTTGGTTAGGATGGTATCAATCAAGAAATCTTCTTCCACTTTATCACTCCACATAACTGTCATTATCAGCATTTCCTCATCCAAACTCCAACATGTCATTGTTTCTTCCTGAAATTCATCATCAATAATCTCTAGAAACTTTCTTCTTAATCTTCATATTAAGGTTTCTCTTAGGACCCAAGACCAAGTATTCCCCTTTGGACATCTTCAGCCATATTGAGTATGTCGCTAATTTTCCTTACCATCACCCTTATTCTATCTACAGACCTAATCACAAATCTATGTATTGATGATTCATGCCTCCATGAAATTATGTTGGCCACTACTTTATTATGGTGTTTTTTGTAAGTGGTTTTCCTGATATGGTGTTTTTTTTTTCTGATATGGGTATTATAGGATGATATTTAGTAGGGGTATTCTTACATAATGGAAATTTGTTGGCGCTTTTTTCACACGATTAATAAATGGAACATTGACGTAGTTAACTATTCTTTTTTTTTTCTTTTTGCGTGAAATAAATTGTACCTTCAAAGACGATATGACTTCAATTATGGTCCCATCACCATTTATGGTTCTAAAAACAATATTTATGTTTATAAAACCTTTTGGCGTTTTTGTAATGTTTTTTAGTTAAAACCGAACACCAAAAACCTTTTGACGTTTTCAAATGTTTTTAATGTTCTGTATTTTTCAACATGGCGTTTGGCATTTACATCCTATTTTTAAGATCCGTTTTATTTTTATCTGACACCTAAGATTGCTTTACTATTGCCCTATGACCATTTTGCCCTTAATGAGTAATGACCATGCACACGTTTTTTCGGGTTCTAGTTATTTACAAAAATATGACTACGTTAATCTTGTCCTTTGATTGATTTGATCTTATGGCTGAGATCTGTTCCTATGTTTTGTAAGGTTTTGACTATTTATAGAAAATCGTGCTCCTTAATAATATTATTTTAATTAAACCTTTTTTATATAAAAATCCATATATTGCTCAGCTTAAAATTTTGATTTTTAATAAATAGTTTCATAAGTTTATAACTTTACAAGCTACGTTTTATTTTATTTTATTTTATTTATAACTTTGTAAACTACATTTTGTTATATATTTATAATTATATTTTATTTAAATCTTCGTTTTTATAAAAATCCATATAGTGCTTAGTTTATAAACTTAATTCATAATTAATAGTTTTATAAGTTTACAAACTACGTTTAATTTTATTAACTTATACATATATATTAATGATAATATTTTAATTAATTTTTTATAACTACAATAAGTATTATGTACTAAATACAATAAGTATTACAACAAATTATTATGTTGGGTATTAAATGCTTTTGAAACCACGTTTGGTTAATATATTAGTTTAAAAGGAAAATAAATTAATAAATGTTTATAAGTTTATCGAATAATTTTGGTGCAATTATTTTTATCAAAACAATTTTTTTTAATAGCAAACAGAACTTATCATTAACCAAAAAAGTTTACCCCAGCCAGAAGTTGAGGACAAAGGTACAAAACATAAGGAAAACAGGAAAGCACATACACCCGGACAGAAACTTAAAAAAACTTTACATCCTACACTTAAACTCCCACCACTCCTGCCTTGAGATCTCCTTGAATTTTGATCTCTTGGATATACAGTAGAATGATTCCTCTTTTATTTGCTCAACAGTTGTTTGTATCGCGCTTGCCTTGTTTTCAAAGATCTTTGCGTTTCGAACTCTCCAAAGTTTCCACGAAGTCTGAATAACTACTGTATGGATTGCCTTCGTTACGTTCCGACTCCTCTGAATCTCGTTTATCTCCTGCATAAGCTGTTGAATTGTAACGTTTCTGTACGCCACTTGAATTTTTAGCCATGCAAACACTTCACTCCAAATTTGTTCAGCAAAACTGCACTGAATCAAAACATGATCGGCTGTTTCCTCTGATGCTCCACATATTTTACAATTGTAGTCGTTTAATATCATACCCCTCCTCTTTAATGCATTTGCTGTTGGAATTCTGTTTTTGACCACTCGCCAAACGAACATAATACTTTTATTTGTTGCCCATCTATTCCACACAAAATCACTGGCTACCGTATTTAAATTTATCTGCTGTGCCAATGACTCCCTTACCCCCTTCACCGTGAAACTCTTGTCCTCGTTATTTTTCCATACCCACTCATCGTTGTTGGGTGATATCTGGTGGTTTATCAAGCCTACCTTTAGTTCATTCATTTCCTGGATTTCCACCGGACTGTTAGGAGTTCTTGACCAGGCCCAATCCCACAGACGCCCCCCGTTTGTTCGTTTTGTAACTCTTTTACCACTGCTCTCCTATCGGCTGCCAACATTGACAAACCAGGGAACTGCTTCTTTAACGGTTCATTCCCCAACCATGTATCCTCCCAGAACATGGTTTTATCCCCAATCCCTACCTTACTTATTAGATTAATCGACACATCGATGTTTTTCTTTAAAAAGTCAGTTTCTATGCTACATATATTTTTCCATACACCTGTTAAAGTCTTTTTTACCGGTATTGGCCGAATCCTTTTTTTGTTGCAATGGATAGACTTGATAACTCTTGTCCAAAGTTGTTGCGGCTCCATTTTAAGTTGCCACCACCACTTCAACAAAAGGGCCAAGTTTAGATCCCCAATGTTACCTACACCCAGTCCTCCAAAGTTTTTTGATGCGACCACTGTTTCCCATTTCATCCATCTGATTTTGTTGATTGTGCTACAACCTCCCCATAAGAACTTTCTCCTTATTCCTTCCAAAATTTTTAGCGCGGACTTCAGAGATTTGTAAAGAGACATGTAGTAGTTAGGTAGACTACCAAGAACAGATTTTACTAGTATTACTCTTCCGGCAAACGAAAGGTTTTTTGCTTTCCAAGATGATAGCCTTTTATTGAACGTGTCGATGACTTCTTTCCAATTTGCCACTCTATTCGTGTTTGCACCTACTTTTAGACCAAGATATATGAAAGAGAACTTTCCTCCTTTACAATTGAAGACCGTGGCCATATCGCTTACTTCTACCTCACTTGTGCTCATGTGTCACACCCCCAAAATCCACCTGCGGAGTATCACCGCTTGGGAGCGTGACTGACCAGGATCAAGCCATCAATCATATTGAACATAGCATAATATAAATAAAGTAATTCGTAAAACCCCGTTCAATACAATTGACGTTTCAAAACAATCATAGTATCAGTAGCGGAAGCATAAGTAAATAACCCAAGTAAACCATAAGTTCAATTATTCGAAATGTTTAAACATAGCGTTCTTAACCCACTGCCCACAACGTCCCGCTCCTCCAGTGCAAGCTCCATAATGTACCTAAGGTCCTGCAAGGCATGCAGCAGATAATCAACAAACTAGTTGAGCGAGTTCACAGTTTATAGTTTAGTTTGGGTAATAGTGCGTTTGTTCAATTAAGTTTCGTATCGTATCAGTTCCATCGCGGCCTCACAGGCATGTGTGCGAAGATTATGTTCGTTAGTTCGCGACCGTAGTCTTTACCGACCAGGGTGTGTGCGAAGGCAATTGATCAGTTCGTTCGCGACCATAGTCTTTACCGACCAGGGTGGGTGCGAAGGCAGTTGAGTAGTTCGTAAGCATCAACAGTTTAATCGTTCGTTACAGTATCAAAGTATGCACAAGTAATCATCCAACCCATTCCCACCCTGGGAACCCATGCCTTGGCTGTGTGAACTCACCTTGGTTTGCTCGGTATGCTAGGTTATGCACTCACAAGTAATTCATTCACGTCCTATCGTATGCACGTATAACAAATCAGTTCATGTTCACAACGATACGCATGCAATTTAATGTTCACATAACAGTCAGTTTGCATATCGGCACAACACGTAGTATTACACGAATATGTTCATCACCAAGCATGGCATAACAATTAATTCAACATATGTTCTACTGTTCAAAGCATTATCAAAACCCTAATATCTTTCGATTCATAATTCATCTTTCGACCAACAGTTTTGTCATGTTTCGAAGCATGCTATCCTTCGATCAAATCTATCCTTCGGTCAAATTATGGTTCGGTCAAACTATCTTTCGGTCACTACTATTATCTTTCGGCATATACATTATCTTTCGACAATAACTATGTTTCGAGTAGACAAGTATCGTTCGATACAATCAGTTACGTTAACAACAGTTACAATTTCAGAAACCCTAAGCATGCTAACAGCCGTCAATCAACATTATCGATCAAACAACAATCATGCAGTAATCATAGGATCATCATCTAATCATCATGCAATCATCATAATTCTAATACCCATCGTGATCCCTAGTTTATGCGTATCCCGAAACCGGTTAACACACAGTAATACATTATCAAACCCTATCAGAAATAATGACTAAATCCAGATTAACGCCACCCAGAAATCAGTATTCAATCGTAACGAGTTTCACATAGAATCATATACATATCCGTCAACAACAATCCTATATGAAAACTATATCATCAATATCGTAACAAGAATCCTAATATTTAATCATGCATCAATTTCAGATTACTTCAACAACCAAAACACACGACACATGAGCACATACGCAGAGGAGCGAACGATCAAATCAAATCAAATAGATTTACTAACCGAGATGAGGGTTTGGTCACGCAAAAAGGGTTCCGGTGGTTTCTAGTCTGCCGTCACAGTGAAATGGCTCTTAGGGTTGAAAAATGACAGAAATGACAGCCGGTTATGTGCTTATACGTATATATACGTATTACAGAAATGGGCCAAGCCCATCTGAATGACTGGGCCGAAGGATGTCGAAGGATTCCTTCATGGCCCGAATGATATGTTTCGAGACTTATCAATCCGAAGGATGATCTTCCGGATCGAAGGATGTGTTTCGTCATCCTTCGATTCATGCACCATGTTTCGTGGACATCCTTCGAAGGTTGTTTGTGTAATGTAATGTGTTTCATGCTAACTAGTTTACAAGTTTCACAATGTAACAAACAACTATGCACGATCAAACAATCAAAACGTATATATATATATTTTCATTAACACACAACTCGTATAATTCAAGTCCACAATCCAACAACTAAACAGTCAAAGTCAAAGTCAACGCGCAATAAATGCGAAAGTGAAAGTCAAACACTCGAGTTGTCACATCATGGTTGTAGAAATCGCTAGTCGACCGGTGGGGTTGGGACTAGAGATTAATCGGAATTTACTGGGGATTAATCGGATATAATCAGGATTAATTGTAATGAATCAGAAATTAATCGAGATTAATCAGTGGTTAATTGGTGCCTAGTCGGGATATTTACAACCATGCTTGTGCTTACCCGTATAATTGGTTATTCCTAGGATTGACTTTCAAAACGAACATAAGGTAGAATATCCTCAACAATCTCTTTAGCGTCCTCACATTGTTTTCGTCCCACTCGCCCACAAATATCGAATCATCCGCAAATAGCATATGGGTTAAACATGGACCGTCACCCGGGAGCTTCATACCAGAGAATATCCCCAAAGTCTTTGATTTTTCCATCATAACGTGTAGTGCTTCCATTACCACTATAAACAGAAACGGTTATAGTGGATCCCCTTGTCGAAGGCCCCTTTTATATTGGAATTCACCTGAAGGTGCACCGTTTACCAAAACCGATTCTCTGCCCGCAAATAAGATGCCCATGACCAAATTTTTCCATTTAGGCGGAAAACCTATATGAGTTAATATGGAAATTAAAAATTTCCAATTCAACGTGTCATACGCCTTTTAATTATCCGCCTTAAACACAAAAATGCTCTTCTTTGTTTCCTTTGCCCACCCCACCACTTCGTTAATGACCAAAGGACCGTCCACAATATTCCTTTCACAGACAAAAGCTGATTGTACATTTGACACCACACTTTTAATTACACCTTTTATTCTGTTTGCTAATACTTTTGAAATAATTTTGGTAACACCGATAAGAGAGATAGGCCTGAAGTCCGAAAATGAAATCGGATCCGTTACCTTTGGAATAAGGGCGATAAATGATGTGCTACATGTATGATGTATAGATCCATGGTTATAAAATTGTGTCATAAAGTCCATAACAGACACCTTTAGTTCCTCCTCAGATTGAAAGTAATACCGTCTGGTCCCGGCGATTTATTGATACCGCACTCCCATACTGCCATACGAACTTCATCCATGCTGAACGGTTGAACTAAGCCTTCTACCTGATCCGTGTTCAGTTTTTAAAACCTTTTGATCTGATCCGGGGTCTCGATCTCACCGGTTCATTGACGGTCGCGTGCTGCCGCCATGCGTTGTCGTATCTGTGCTATCTTTTCTGTGGCGTCCACAACAATATCTGGACCCGTAATCTGACTATCCCCCACCTCTGCCCAACAGAGAGGTGACCGGCATTTACGTCCGTACAATGCCTCGAATGGAGCGGCTTGAATGCTGGTATGGTAACTGTTATTATACGAGAACTCCACCAAAGGGAGGTGCTTTTCCCAGCCGTTGCCGAAATCGATGACACACGCTCGAAGCATGTCTTCTAGAGTTTGAATAGTTCGCTCAGACTGCCCATCCGTCTGAGGATGATATGCTGTGCTCATGTCTAATCGTGAGCCGAAGGATTTGTGCATTGCTTGCCAAAGCTCTGACGTGAATCGTGCATCGCGATCCGAAATAATAGAGGTGGGCACTCCGTGCCTCGAAACAACTTCCTTCAAGTAAATGTCTGCTAAAGTAGAAAACTTATCCGTTTCTTTGATAGCCAAAAAGTGAGCAGACTTTGTGAGTCGATCAACGATTACCCAAATAGTGTCATTCCCACGCTGGGATCTAGGTAAGCCCGTAACGAAATCCATGGAAATTTCTTCCCATTTCCACTGCGGTATCTTGGGCTGCTGAAGTAGACCGGCTGGTTTCTGGTATTCAACCTTGACTCTCGCACAGGTTAAGCATTTTCCAACGTACGTAGCGATGTGAGCCTTCATACTAGGCCACCAATAAGTAGTGCTGATGTCGTGGTACATTTTATCCGACCCTGGATGTACCGAATAGCGAGACTTGTGAGCTTCATCCATTACCAGTTGACGTAATCCGCCATAGAGTGGGACCCAAATACGCCCCGTTACATAGTAAGCACCGTCTTCCTTTTGTTCCATGCGTTGCCTTGAACCGCGTAAGGCTTCATTTTTGACGTTTTCGGGTTTCAGTGCTTCTAACTGAGCAGCTCGTATCTGTGCAGGAAGACTGGACTGAATGGTAAGCTGTAGCGCTCGCACGCGCTTAGGTAGAGAGTCTTTCCGACTGAGGGCATCAGCCACAACATTGGCCTTGCCTGGATGATACTTGATGGCGCATTCGTAGTCGTTCAGTAGTTCAACCCATCTTCGTTGACGCATATTCAAATCCTTTTGCTTAAGGATATGCTCGAGACTCCTGTGATCGGTGTAAATCGTGCACCTGGTACCGTACAGGTAGTGTCGCCATATCTTAAGCGCGAAAACAACAGCTCCCAGCTCTAAATCGTGCGTCGTATAATTCCGTTCATGAACCTTGAGTTGCCGAGAGGCGTATGCGATAACTTTATCCCGTTGCATCAATACACAACCAAGCCCTTGTATTGATGCGTCACAATAAACCACGAAGTCATCCGTGCCCTCGGGCAGTGAGAGAATAGGCGCGCTGCAAAGCCTATCCTTTAAGTACTGGAAAGCGGTCTCCTGTGTATTACCCCATCTGTAAACGACACCTTTCTGTGTAAGCATAGTGAGTGGTTGCGCGATCTTGGAGAAGTCTTTAATAAATCGCCTGTAGTAACCTGCCAAACCCAAGAATTGGCGTATTTCTGTCGGTGTACGTGGTGCTGGCCAGTTTCTGATCGAATCAACCTTGGATGGATCGACATGAATCCCATCCTTGTTCACCACATGGCCTAAGAAGTGGACTTCACGAAGCCAGAAGTCGCATTTTGAAAACTTTGCGTACAGTTGCTCTTTTCGAAGAAGTTCCAAGATAATACGTAGATGCTGCTCATGCTCCTCCTGACTCTTGGAGTAAATCAAAATGTCGTCGATGAAAACGATGACGAACTTGTCGAGATACGGTTTGCACACCCTGTTCATGAGATCCATGAAGACTGCAGGTGCGTTTGTAAGCCCGAATGGCATGACCAGAAACTCGTAGTGACCGTAGCGAGTTCTGAAAGCAGTTTTGGAGACGTCCTCATCCCGGACTCTCAGCTGATGATACCCTGACCTCAAATCGATCTTGGAATAGTAACACGACCCTTGCAACTGGTCGAATAAGTCATCTATGCGTGGAAGAGGATAACGGTTCTTCACCGTCACCTTGTTGAGTTCACGGTAGTCGATACACATCCTGAACGTACCGTCTTTCTTCTTCACAAATAACACTGGAGCTCCCCAAGGCGAAGAGCTTGGACGAATAAAGCCCTTTTCCAAGAGCTCTTGTAGCTGCTTCGACAGTTCTTCCAGTTCGGTTGGAGCTAAACGATACGGTGCGCGGGCTATTGGTGCTGCTCCAGGAGCTAACTCAATCTGAAACTCGACTTGACGATGAGGAGGTAAACCAGGTAAATCTTCAGGAAACACTTGAGGAAAATCACGCACAACTGGTATATCCTCCAGCTTCTTTTCCTTTGCTGATGCGTCAGTGACAAGTGCCAGAATGGCAGTATGTCCCTTTCGTAAACATTTCTGCGCCTTTAAGTAAGAGATGATGCCAACCACAGCACCACTTTTGTCACCTTGTACTTCGAGAGGTTCTTGACTGGAGCGAGGAATACGAATAACTTTTTCCTTGCATAAGATCTCTGCGTGATGTTGAGATAACCAATCCATGCCGATGACGACGTCGAAGCTACCCAAGACTATGGGTATAAGATCTATCGTGAAAGTCTGACCCGCCAGAACAATGCTACAACCCTTGACTACATGAGCGGCTTCTACACTTTTGCCATTTGCTAGTTCTACGACGTGTTTAGTGTCTAGGGGTGTTGGTGTACGTTTTAATAATTTACTCATTTTCAAGGACATATAGCTTGTATCAGCACCCGAATCAAATAAGACAGTAACATAAATATCGTCGAGAAGAAACTTACCCATAACCACATTGGGATCATTCACTGCATCTCCTCGACCCAACACAAAAGCACGACCACGAGCTTCATTGCCGTTGTTGTTGTTGTTTCCCCCGTTGTTGTTGTTACCATTACCCTGATTGTTGTTATTCCCGTTGCCCTGGTTGTTGTTGTTATTGCGATTCTGGTTCAACTGGGGACAATCGCGTTTGTAGTGACCTTCAGCCCCACACTGGAAACACCCCCGGTTTCCACGCTGTGGCTGCTGCTGCTGATTCTGTGGAGCTGGCGGTGGAAGTTGCTGGTTCTGGTTCACTGGTCGCGCGCTTCTACAATCTTTGGCCTCATGGCCCATCTTGTGGCACCTTTGACATTGACTCCTGCGACATCTTCCACTGTGGTGTTTGTTGCACCTGTTACACCACGGGTGATTTCCCTTATAACCACTATGTCCCTGACTGCCCGATGACTGCTGACTCGGACTCTGGTAATCGTTGGTGCGACGTTGCTGAGTTTGGGACTGAACAGACGCTGATCCCCTGCTGGAATCCCCGTCCCACTTTCTTTTATTCTCGCTGGGTGTGGCAGAAGTAGCAGCTGTTGGAGTGACTGAAGTAACAGCTGTAGCAGTAGCGCCGACACGCTTTGGCAGTTTATTCTGATCCACTGCCTGATCGGTGATGCGGTGAGCGAGACGCTGTATTTCCTGGATATTGTTGAGGTTAGCCGACGTAACGTGGCTCTGTATTTCTGGTGCCAAACCTTTGAGATACAACTCAATTCGCTTGTATGGAGGATCTACCATAGTTGGGCACAGCACAGCCAACTCATTCGATCTTTTGGTGTAAGCTTCGATTTCCGAACCAACCATTTTCAAGTTATACAACTCGTCCTCCAACTTGTGAATGTCTTCTCTAGTGCAGTATTCCCTCTTGATCAGTTCTTTGAATTCATTCCAGGGTGTGGCGTTAGCAGCTGCCAACCCTAAAATCTGCACTTGTGCGTTCCACCAAGTGAGCGCAATCCCTTCAAGTGTGCCAGTGGCGAACTTCACCCTGCGAGCCTCAGGGCATTCACACATTTCGAAAACCGACTCGAGCTTTTCAAACCAGTGGAGGAGTCCAACTGCTCCCTCCGTGCCACTGAACGAACTAGGACGACAATCCATGAAATTCTTGAAGGTGCACCCAGGTTGTTGCTGAGCGGGTTGACCTATTGTGTACGAATAGGGCAAAGTTAAGTACGAGAATTAATGTAGGATCTAAAGATCCTAGTGTCTATACTGCAGGGTATACTACCTGCTTGGGCGGCTGCAACTGCCGCAGCAACGAGAGCCTCTAGCTGGGCTTGAGTCATGGTAATTCGTGCGGCCATTGATCTTCACATCAAAGGCAACATAAGTGAGAAAGGTTCGCGAGTAGTGCGATGACAGAAGAGTGTAAGCACATAAGTATTCTCATGCAATGTCAAGTTGTGAGCAAGGTAATGTAAGCATACTACGAGCAAAGTTCTATGCAAATTCTAGCATGTAGGCAATAAACATAAACCTTATTACCTAGGAAGTTGAGTCTTGCACGTGGAGCGAAGCGTCGTTGTGGATCGTTGAGAGCACTGTTCTGGTTATAGTCTGGTTTTAATAAAACGTTTTCCCATATTAAAACCAAGTTCTCTATAACCAATGGCTCTGATACCAATCTGTCACACCCCCAAAATCCACCTGCGGAGTATCACCGCTTGGGAGCGTGACTGACCAGGATCAAGCCATCAATCATATTGAACATAGCATAATATAAATAAAGTAATTCGTAAAACCCCGTTCAATACAATTGACGTTTCAAAACAATCATAGTATCAGTAGCGGAAGCATAAGTAAATAACCCAAGTAAACCATAAGTTCAATTATTCGAAATGTTTAAACATAGCGTTCTTAACCCACTGCCCACAACGTCCCGCTCCTCCAGTGCAAGCTCCATAATGTACCTAAGGTCCTGCAAGGCATGCAGCAGATAATCAACAAACTAGTTGAGCGAGTTCACAGTTTATAGTTTAGTTTGGGTAATAGTGCGTTTGTTCAATTAAGTTTCGTATCGTATCAGTTCCATCGCGGCCTCACAGGCATGTGTGCGAAGATTATGTTCGTTAGTTCGCGACCGTAGTCTTTACCGACCAGGGTGTGTGCGAAGGCAATTGATCAGTTCGTTCGCGACCATAGTCTTTACCGACCAGGGTGGGTGCGAAGGCAGTTGAGTAGTTCGTAAGCATCAACAGTTTAATCGTTCGTTACAGTATCAAAGTATGCACAAGTAATCATCCAACCCATTCCCACCCTGGGAACCCATGCCTTGGCTGTGTGAACTCACCTTGGTTTGCTCGGTATGCTAGGTTATGCACTCACAAGTAATTCATTCACGTCCTATCGTATGCACGTATAACAAATCAGTTCATGTTCACAACGATACGCATGCAATTTAATGTTCACATAACAGTCAGTTTGCATATCGGCACAACACGTAGTATTACACGAATATGTTCATCACCAAGCATGGCATAACAATTAATTCAACATATGTTCTACTGTTCAAAGCATTATCAAAACCCTAATATCTTTCGATTCATAATTCATCTTTCGACCAACAGTTTTGTCATGTTTCGAAGCATGCTATCCTTCGATCAAATCTATCCTTCGGTCAAATTATGGTTCGGTCAAACTATCTTTCGGTCACTACTATTATCTTTCGGCATATACATTATCTTTCGACAATAACTATGTTTCGAGTAGACAAGTATCGTTCGATACAATCAGTTACGTTAACAACAGTTACAATTTCAGAAACCCTAAGCATGCTAACAGCCGTCAATC